>NC_064617.1:379866167-380166792 GCF_023898315.1 Schistocerca nitens
GTAAGGTCATCCGAAGACCAGTATCAGTTGCAAAGCGATTTAGAAAAGATTGCTGTATGGTGTGGCAGGTGGCAGTTGACGCAAAATAACGAAAAGTGTGAGGTGATCCACACGAGTTCCAAAAGAAATCCGTTGGAATTCGATTACTCGATAAATAGTACAACTCTCAAGGCTGTCAATTCAACTAAGTAACTGGGTGTTAAAATTCCTAACAACTTCAGTTGGAAAGACCACATAGATAATATTGTGGGGAAGGCGAGCCAAAGGTTGCGTTTCATTGGCAGGACACTTAGAAGATGCAACAAGTCTACTAAAGAGACAGCTTACACTACACTCGTTCGTCCTCTGTTAGAATATTGCTGCGCGGTGTAGGATCCTTACCAGGTGGGATTGACGGAGGACATCGAAAGGGTGCAAAAAAGGGCAGCTCGTTTTGTATTATCACGTAATAGGGGAGAGAGTGTGGCAGATATGATACGCGAGTTGGGATGGAAGTCATTAAAGCAAAGACGTTTTTCGTTGCGGCGAGATCTATTTACGAAATTTCAGTCACCAACTTTCTCTTCCGAATGCGAAAATATTTTGTTGAGCCCAACCTACATAGGTAGGAATGATCATCAAAATAAAATAAGGGAAATCAGAGCTCGAACAGAAAAGTTTAGGTGTTCGTTTTTTCCGCGTGCTGTTCGGGAGTGGAATGGTAGAGAGATAGTATGATTGTGGTTCGATGAACCCTCTGCCAAGCACTTAAACTTGAATTGCAGAGTGTTCATGTAGATGTAGATGTAGAAGTCGTTATTCTCCTTCTGCCCTTGCCGGCCGGGGCGGCCGAGCGGTTCTAGGCGCTACAGTCTGGAACCGCGCGACCGCTACGGACGCAGGTTCGAATCCTGCCTCGGGCATGTATGTGTGTGATGTCCTTAGGTTAGTTAGGTTTAAGTAGTTCTAAGTTCTAGGGGACTGATGACCTCAGAAGTTCAGTCCCATAGTGCTCAGAGCCATCCTTCTGCTCTCCATCATCTCCGTCTGGACTCTGTTTGTTCCGAAGCTATGAGTATATTGTCTGCTATGTATGTATTATATGTATTACCTTCCATTCTACAAGTCTTCAAGTCTTCACAAAATCTGGCTAGAAAGACTATGCCTATATCGTCTGTGAACCTTGGCACTGCTATCTCTTCCCCCTGCGCTTTTAATCCTGTTCGAAATTTTGTTCGCTTCCTTCATTGGTTCTTCGCCGAACGAGTTGAACAACAGTGATGTAAGCTGGAATCCTGCCTTACTTCCTTCTTGACACGAACTTTCCTGTATTGGCTTTTCACTTTTGTTATTTCTTTCACTTTTGTAGTTTTTATTCGTCTTTCTCTGTACTTTAGCCCTAATCTTCTAAGGACTGTGAAAATCTTAGTCTACCTGACAATGTCGAAGACCTTCTTTAGGTCCAAAAATACTAGGAATGTATCCTGACTTTTCTTCAGTCGGTTTTCCGTTACTAAACGCTTTGTAAGAGTTGCTTTTCATCTACCTTCCGTCTGGTACGTGTTAGATTTTTTTCTTTGTATTGAAACCTGATTGGCAGTTAACAAGTTTTGTCCGGCAAATTATCCAAGATTTTTACGTATATCCACAAGTGTCTTATTTGGTGATACGACACTTTCCGGAAAATCTGCTGGCAAGTCTCCCATTTTATAGATTTTTAACATCAACTCAAATAACCTCCCAGTCCCTATACGTCCCACAGATTTCAGCAATTACGAAGGTAGATCACTGGCTCCTGCTCACCGACATGAGCTTAGATCATCCAGCTCTCTGCTGAACTCTGCATTACTGGATCTCCTGTTTCTTCCGCATCGATTTCCTCATCCCCTTTTGTCCCTCTCCAAGACGCTTCCACTCCATTGCAAATTATTTGCCTTTTCTCCTGCACATAATCAAGGCTTTTGTATCGACATGTAATAGTCTAAAACTTCAACGTTTTTCGTTTCGGAAGTTATTTTTAATCTTCCGGAATACAGTGTCAATTTTATCAATCGTATCTTTCTCTTTATTATTGTATATTTTTCTCACTCATTTTGACTAAGACTGTTTACACTGTCTCTTAATTTTACTCCTAAGCAACCAGTACAGGCGCCAACTGTTATTGCTGCTGTTCTGTGCTGACGTCTGAACCTTGGTTCGTGACAGGCAGGTCGGTAGTGCCGTTCACAATGGCGATTACATGTAACGGCGATGTTCTTAGTATCTCCGATAAACATGAAGAATGGTGTCTGTGTATGAAGCTTAGTTCGAGAATATAGAGTTTGGGAATGTAAGAATATCGGACATTAAAGAGAACAGTGATCTGAGAGTATATCTGATCGTGAATATGGAACCTTGCGCGGAAAAACGAAGAAAATGGAAGAAAACTTGTGTTTAGACACTGCAATTTAAGACATGGTTCACGCAGGTAGGTGGCCAAGGAAAATCAATAAATGGTCCCTTGATTTGAGAAAAACTTTTTGAAATTAATGAGAAACAAGGGGAAACACTGGCTTTAAAGCTATAACCAGCTGCTTTATGCGCTTCAAAACTGTGTGCCTACGCTAATGAACATTTTAAGCTTTTCATGGTAGATTATGTAGTCAGTTCTCTAACATATTTGTATGGCGATTGATGCAAAACATACATTTGTAATTTTTAGTGTTTAGTTCAGTGTTTCTTTGTTTTTTATTCCTATTAACACTGATACGATATATTAAATCTGGTTATTGAAAAAGCACCTCCGAACAACCCCATCCCTCATTGTTTAGGATAATATTTCTCAGATTTCTTCATCGCAGCTTTTGCTGTGAGTACGTAAACCTGCACAGTCGTGGGTGATGTTGCCTTGCTTTCAACTCATAGTGGAATAAATTTTTCTCTGAGCTGCTCGTAGTGAGTCATCCTGTTACCCGTTTTTCCACTCATAATGGTGCCAGCGCGCGCTACGCCATTCATTTTTGCCATTGTTATTACGCTACAGCCGTCAGATCACTTCACTAACCCCTAACAAGTATAATTTTGGCCTGCCTGTCTCTGTTTTCAGATTCTTATAAGATTTTACCTTTGCAGTCTGTCTATATAACTGAGCGAACATCGTGTCTGGCAAGTGTCGAGAAATCGGATTCCATTCGCAGTACTGCCAGGGTATTCCCTTGGCAGGAGGATTTGAACTGGTTAACAACCTCTGGAAGCCCACAGAGAAAGGCTTGAGTGAGTAGGAGTGGTAGGGGCCCTCAGGTTTGGAAAGCCAACAAACGCTGATAGAAAGGTATGCTGAATCACCCCCCCCCCCCCCAATCTTTTCAACCCATGGTGGATCCTTATGACGCCTTTGGTAGAGGATGACAGCGGCCGTTCAGCACCACGTCAGGGGAGGACCAACGGAATGGGGTGGAGGGCCCGCAAAGGATTTCAGTCGAGCCGTTGGTATTTCTACGTATATCAGTTTCCAGATTTCACAGCTAACTTTCGTAGAATAAAGTAGCATGGAAACTCTGTCCCGAAAATGGTAATTAATTCTAGAAGCTACGAGGGCATGGTGAAAAGTAATGCATCCGAATTTTTTATGTGAAAACTCTTATAACTTTTAAAATAAAACTGACTTTATTAACATTCTCCGTCTTTATCCTTCACGTCTACATATTCGCAGCCCTCTGCTGCTAGTGGGTTCCAAATTGTAGGTGCGTAATGTAACTATTGCGGTGCGTGAGAAACAGCGTGCTGTAATCGAGTTTCGAGTTCGAAGAGTTCGTCGGCACACGGACCACCGTGTCCTTCAAATGAAAATGCCAGACCACGCAAGAACACTGCGACATCTGCAACAGTCCGATGACTTGGGTTCACTGCCATCGATCATCTTCTATACACTTTCGACCTGGCACCATCCGAATTTTACATGTTTCCAAATCTTAAAGCAGAGACTTTTCTTTCATCAAGAAAGAAACTTTCTACAGACACGGTATCAACAAACCGGTCTCGCGTTGGAAGAAATGTGCTCGTTAACAGGGCGAGCGTGCTGAGAAATACGAATAAATACGTAGACATGAAGAATAAAGATATAGACTGTTAACAACGTTTATTTTGTTTAGAAATCTTTAAGAGTTTTCAAATAAAAAAAAATCAGAAGTATTACTTTTCAGCAAGCCCTCGCACAAGCTACGTTTAACGCAGAATAGCTGCTTACGTGAGGCCATATCGACGTGGCTGTGCTAACAGCCTGACCGGTAGCAGTCCAGGGAGGTAAGGGCGCTCATTCACATGCTGTCAACAACAAAAGCGATGCGGCTCGTCAGTCCACAGTCAGAACGGGCAAGCCACAGGAGGACGATTAAGACAAAATAGAAAGGAAAAGACTGTCGAGTAAGAACTAAATATAGATGAGAGACTGATTTTCCGAACATAGATAGGCGCAACTGAAAGATACAATATTCCATTCATTTACAAAGTGCATGTAGTCACAGTCTGCAGATCCGTCATAATGCTTAGTGAGAAACTGATAACGGTGAGGGCACACTTCGATTTCATATCGTTAAATTATGACATCGTCAAATGTGATAATTTGTTGCTAGCAAGCGTAGAGACTTCAGAAAGTAGTAATGAGGTAGGTGAGGGTAAAACCACCCAATTTTGAGCTTTTATTATAGTTCGGTCAGTTAGGGATGGATTTCCCCTTTTTCAAATCGTAATCATAGGCTGGGTTGTTACCTATAACTCAACCAAATTCCAGCTCTGTCTGGTTATTAATTACAGAGAGATTTACAATTTAGCTAAAACAAGACTTGTGGGGTTCTACGCTACAAAATGGGGTAAAGCTTCGCATTGCAGCCCTTTGACCCATTTGTGGTAAACATGGATGAAAAAGGATGACTGCAAAATTAAAACATTTGAAACAAACCTTTGTACACTACTGGCCATTAAAATTGCTACACCAAGAAGAAATGCAGATGATAAACGAGTATTCATTGGACAAGTATATTATACTAGAACTAACATGTGTTTACATTTTCACGCAATTTGGGTGCATAGATCCTGAGAAATAAGTACCCAAAACAAACACCTCTGGCCGTAATAACGGCCTTGATACGCCTGGGCATTGAGTCAAACAGAGCTTGGATGGCGTGTACAGGTACAGCTGCCCATGCAGCTTCAACACGATACCACAGTTCATCAAGAGTAGTGACTGGCGTATTGTGACGAGCCAGTTGCTCGGCCACCATTGGCCAGACGCATTCAGTTGCTGAGAGATCTGGAGAATGTGCTGGCCACGGCAGCAGTCTAACATTTTCTGTATCCAGAAAGGCCCGTACAGGACCTGCAACATGCGGTCGTGCATTATCCTGCTGAAATCTAGGGTTTCGCAGGGATCGAATGAAGGGTAGAGCCACGGGTCGTAACACATCTGAAATGTAACGTCCACTGTTCAAATTGCCGTCAATGCGAACAAGAGGTGACAGAGACGTGTAACCAATGGCACCCCATACCATCGCGCCGGGTGATACGCCAGTATGGCGATGACGAATACACGCTTCCAATGTGCGTTCACCGCAATGTCGCCAAACACGGATGCGACCATCATGATATTGTAAACAGAACCTGGATTCATCCGAAAAATTGACGTTTTGCCTTTCGTACACCCAGGTTCGTCGTAGAGTACACCATCGCAGGTGCTCCCGTCTGTGATGCAGCGTCAAGGGTAACCGCAGCCACGGTCTCCGTGCTGATAGTCCATGTTGCTGCAAACGTCGTCGAACTGTTCGTGCAGATGGTTGTTGTCTTGCAAACGTCCCAATCTGTTGACTCAGGGATCGAGGCGTGGCTGCACGATCCGTTGCAGCCATGCGGATAAGATGCCTGTCATTTCGACAGCTAGTGATACGAGGCAGTGGGATCCAGCACGGCGTTCCGTATTACCCTCCGGAACCCACCGATTCCATATTCTGCCAACAGTCATTGGATCTCGACCAACGCGACCAGCAATGTCGCGATACGATAAACCGCAATCGCGATTGGCTACAATCCGACCTTTATCAAAGTCGGAAACGTGATCGCACGCATTTCTCCTCCTTACACGAGGCATCGCAACGTTTCACCAGGCAACGCCGGTCAACTGCTGTTCGTGTATGAGAAATCGGTTGGAAACTTTCCTCATATCAGCACGTTGTAGGTGTAGCCACCGGCGCCAACCTTGTGTGAATGCTCTGAAAAGCTAATCATTTGCATATCACAGCATCTTCTTCCTGTCGGTTAAATTTCGCGTCTGTGCACGTCATCTTCGTGGTGTAGCAATTTTAATGACCAGTTGTGTAGCATCGCTGTACTGTAGCCTAGTTACCCATCACAATACTGAAATGAAATGTCTCGTGGATTTGAACATAATGGTTCAAAATACTTGTAAAAAATATTTCCTTCTCCACGAAACGAGGATTAGTAAGGTAACCTGCAGAGTTGAGTTATTGAGGCTAAGCTATCCAGTTACCTAGTAGTGAATCTTCTGCAAAGTCTCAGGCTGTCGTTCTCCTTCTTCTCGAAATACTTAAGAACCTACTACTGTATCTGGCGAATATCTATATGTCAGCAGCTGTCATGATGTAAAAAGTCTGAATCTGACTCTGATGAATAATCAACTGGCTGTTTGATTGTTTTCTTCCCTTTTTTGGTATCGACGTATTGAAATCAACCTTTTGTCGTTTTGATTCTATAACACGATCTTGTCTTTCTTTAGTACGTCTTTCCTTCTCAGTAGCAAGCTTTCCCTTCAAGTTCATTATCTTCCATTTGTTCTTTATTGGGTGTCGACCTTAGAAGCAAGGATTTCAATCCTTTGCAAGAACTTCCTCCTAAGTCTTCGTTTTAGACAGTGGGATTATATCTTCAGGTGAGATAATTTCACACAGTGTGTGTTGAATGTCATTTTTGCTGGGGTTATCATTAAAGAATTGTTATCACATTGTTAGAGCTGCGGGGATTTATCCCAAAACACATTAAGGAATTTCCCCCTTTTCGCCATTTTCTAGCATTTGCACCATTGTTGATTTTGAGACAATTATTTCCATGTGAAAGTGAAGCTTCAATGCTCCAGTTACAGCTGGTAATTCACTGCTCGTTCTTTTCAAACCGTACATTATGCAACGTTCAAGTAAAACATCAGAAACGTTACATGAAAGTAGTAAGAAACGAACTTCCTCATTTTCTCATCTCTGGAGCGACCTGCCAGGATGAACGTTTACAGAACAACAAGTTACAATAAGACAGACCTGCCAAATGGTAGCCAACTCCTGAATCGATGGCAGTCAGTTCAAAAATTCGGTGTGCGTTTTTACCCCATGAAGTGTTCCACCTCTACCTACGCTACAATTAGTAGTTTTATTTATCCGTCGATCTCTTTTACGAGAATATTGGACATGTCTTGGTTTTGTACAATTTGAGAACAACAAAAACAAAACTTATTCACATTTACAGACCTAGAGGTCCAGTATGTCAAGGATGGGGTAGGTAGTCGGCCGTGGCCTTATAATTAGAAGCATCCTTGCATTCGTCTGAAATAATTTAGGGAAACCACGGAAGACTTGAATGAGGATTGCTGTATGACGACTGGAGCCTCCTCCCTCCAGAATACAAAGGCTACCCCGTTTAAAGCAGCGCTACCTCTTTCGGTTTACCCTTAGTGTACAACAGTGTTTTACAAACAAGTTATTTGGTTCAAATGGCCCTGAGCACTGTGGGACTTAACATCTGAGGTCATCAGTCCCCTAGAACTTATAAATACTTAAACCTAACTAAACTAAGGACATCACACAGATCCATGCCAGAGGCAGGATTCGAACGTGCGATCGTAGCGGTCGCGCGGTTCCAGACTGAAGCGCCTAGAACCGCTTGGCCACAGCGGCCGGCAAGCAAGTTATTTAATAATCATAAAAGGCTAAGGCTACGTTGTTCCTTCATTTCTCACTCTCAGTCACTGTACACGCTACATACATTGTTTCATTATACTACACACACTATCAGCTGATGTCAGGACCATTTTGTTCACCGTAACTTCCTAATTGATAGCCTGAAAAACTGAGTCAGCAACCCTCTGTAACGAGTGAGACGCTGAGCTAAAAAAAAAAAGGATATGTTGTTAGTATTATACGTTACATAGAAATGGGAGGAAGGTTTTCCAGAAAACGAAAGAGGAGGAGAAAATACAGTTTGAAAGTGCTATGTGGAATGTTAGATGTTACATTATCATTATTATTATTTGGGTTATATTTCTTTATTTTTTTGTGAAACCCCTACTCTCTCTTATCCAAGTAATATTTTAATGCATAGAATGTATGAGTCAACTGGTAATTTTTGACTACATTTTAACAATTTCTTCAATTTTCTTTGGTATTTCATTGTACAGTTTTATTCCTTGGTAGAAAACATTGTTTTGTGTTTATTCTTTCTTGGTAAACGTAAGTTAAGTCTAGATCTTGTTCGATGGTAGTAGACAGAGCTGTTTATGTAGTAATTACCAACGCTTTTTTTTATATCTAGAGCTGATAACTGTATTCACACAATGCAGTTAAAATCCCCAGAGTTTTTAACAGATCTTTACAAAGAGCTCCTGTACTATTTTTGATTAATATTCTTTCAGCTTTTTCTGCAGTTTGAAAACTGTGTTCATGTTCTATGTATCTGATCCCAGTAAATAATTCCATAGTTAAGAACTGAATGTATGTAAGAATAGCGTGTAAAAGACACTGACTTTTACACACTGATGACAGGACTCTGAGTGTATTACATACGTATGTCATTCACAACAAGACCGCTTCACAACATGAGTGTCGCATAGTCAGAACAGAGTATATGTTTCAGATTTCCTGCAGACACAGATCTGCTGCGGCAGGACTGTAGATATTTAAAAAAATATCGGGAACCGATATATCGATATTTACAATGGATATCATTACCGGCTCTTGAAATATCGAGAAAACGTATAGGTACGTTGATATGTCGACGGAGAAAATAACGACGTACAGGCTTTTAAAAATATCGGCTGCACATTGCAAATATACTACCGGTTTTAAAGCTATGTGATTAACTATTGATTTATTATTAGACATTCTGTACATCAAAAAGCTTATCGTCGTTTAACGCAGTAACTAGTAGTTAGAACACTGGGAAAGTGCAATTTTTCTATGAGGACGACTAACGGCCAAGCGCTTTCGATCTGTACTACAAACGTGTTTCAAAATGCTTATCGAATGTACACCAAAGGCAGTGATAGTGGTTTTGTTATTTACAGGAGATTATCACTGTTATACTAACAATATGTGTAGCGTAATGTAAAGCATAGCTTGACGTGACGCGTGGTAGACTTTGACTATAGTATTTATGATTCATAAACACGATCTGTTAACGCAAACAAATATTCAGACCAACAAATGCAGGAGTATACACGAGCCTCATGCTGTGTGTAAAGCAACTTGTAGACAGTTCATTGGTAGGACACTAGAGAACTGCTGTTCCTCCAGGAAAGAAATCTGCGGTGTATAAGCGCATTAGTACAGTCGATGCAGAACCTTCTCACCAGTAACACTGCCAGTCTTTCCTCACAGCAACCTCATCGTACGAAGGGGCCAAAATACAGCGTTAGGTGAACCTCCCATTGAGGTTATAGTACGACACGCGATGTTTACATCAAACAGATTGTGTGCTAAATACGCCGTTATTTTACATTCAAGTTCATCTACATCTACATCCATACTCCGCAAGCCACCTGACGGTGTGTGGCGGAGGGTACCTTGAGTACCTCTATCGGTTCTCCCTTCTATTCCAGTCTCGTATTGTTGGTGGAAAGAAGGATTGTCGGTATGCTTCTGTGTGGCCTCTAATCTCTCTGATTTTATCCTCATGGTCTCTTCGCGAGATATACGTAGGAGGGAGCAATATACTGCTTGACTCTTCGGTGAAGGTATATTCTCGAAACTTCAACAAAAGCCCGTACCGAGCTACTGAGCGTCTCTCCTGCAGAGTCTTCCACTGGAGTTTATCTATCATCTCCGTAACGCTTTCGCGATTACTAAATGATCCTGTAACGAAGCGCGCTGCTCTCCGTTGGATCTTCTCTATCTCTTGTATCAACCCTATCTGGCACGGATCCCACACTGCTGAGCAGTATTCAAGCTCCCTTAGGATTCTTCCAATGAATCTCAGTCTGGCATCTGCTTTACCAACGATCAACTTTATATGATCATTCCAATTTAAATCACTCCTAATGCGTACTCCCAGATAATTTATGGAATTAACTGCTTCCAGTTGCTGACCTGCTATTTTGTAGCTAAATGATAAGGGATCTATCTTTCTATGTATTCGCAGCACATTACACTTGTCTACATTGAGATTCAATTGCCATTCTCTGCACCATGCGTCAATTCGCTGCAGTACAATTTTTCATTGTTACAACCACTCGATATACCACAGCATCATCCGCAAAAAACCTCAGTGAACTTCCGATGTCATCCACAAGGTCATTTATGTATATTGTGAATAGCAACGGTGCTACGACACTCCCCTGCGGCACACCTGAAATCACTCTTACTTCGGAAGACTTCTCTCCATTGAGAATGACATGTTGCGTTCTGTTATCTAGGAACTCTTCAATCCAATCACACAATTGGTCTGATAGTCCATGTGCTCTTACTTTGTTCATTAAACGACTGTGGGGAACTGTTTCGAACGCCTTGCGGAAATCAAGAAACACGGCATCTACCTGGGAACCCGTGTCTATGGCCCTCTGAGTCTCGTGGACGAATAGCGCGAGCTGGGTTTCACACAACTGTCTTTTTCGAAACCCATGCTGATTCCTACAGAGTAGATTTCTAGTCTCCAGAAAAGTCATTTTACTCAAACATAATACGTGTTCCAAAATTCTACAACTGATCGACGTTAGAGATATAGGTCTATAGTTCTGCACATCTGTTCGACGTCCCTTCTTGAAAACGGGGATGACCTGTGCCCTTTTCCAGTCGTTTGGAACCCTACGCTCTTCTAGAGACCTACGGTACACCGCTGCAAGAAGGGGGGCAAGTTCCTTCGCGTACTCTGTGTAAAATCGAACTGGTATCCCATCAGGTCCAGCGGCCTTTCCTCTTTTGAGCGATTTTAATTGTTTCTCTATCCCTCCGTCGTCTATTTCGATATCTACTATTTTGTCATCTGTGCGACAATCTAGAGAAGGGACCACAGTGCAGTCTTCCTCTGTAAAACAGATTTGGAAAAAGACATTTAGTATTTCGGCCTTTAGTCTGTCATCCTCTATTTCAGTACTATTTTGGTCACAGAGTGTCTGGACATTTTGTTTTGATCCACCTACCGCTTT
Organism: Schistocerca nitens; assembly: GCF_023898315.1. NCBI lineage: Eukaryota > Metazoa > Arthropoda > Insecta > Orthoptera > Acrididae > Schistocerca > Schistocerca nitens. Next base: position 379,877,536 of record NC_064617.1, read on the forward strand.
GACATAAGACCAAAATTTCTTAGGATTTTCTGCCAAGTCAGTACATAGAACTTTACTTTCGAATTCATTGAACGCCTCTAGCATAGCCCTCCTCACACTACATTTCGCTTCGCGTAATTTTTGTTTGTCTGCAAGGCTTTGGCTATGTTTATATTTGCTGTGATGTTCCCTTTGCTTCCGCAGTAGTTTTCTAACTCGGTTGTTGTACCACGGTGGCTCTTTTCCATCTCTTACGATCTTGCTTGGCACATACTCATCTAACGCATATTGTACGATGGTTTTGAACTTTGTCCACTGATCCTCAACACTATCTGTACTTGAGACAAAACTTTTGTGCTGAGCCATCAGGTACTCTGTAACCTGCTTTTTGTCACTTTTGCTAAACAGAAAAATCTTCCTACCTTTCTTAATATCTCTATTTACGGCTGAAATCATCGATGCAGTAACCGCTTTATGATTGCTGATTTCTCTGTTCTGCGTTAACTGTTTCAAATAGTTCGGGTCTGTTTGTCACCAGGAGTTCTAATATGTTATCGCCACGAGTCGGTTCTCTGATTAACTGCTCAAGGTAGTTTTCAGATAGAGCACTTAAAAAAATTTCACTGGATTCTTTGTCCCTGCCACCCGTTATGAACGTTTGAGTCTCCCAGTTTATATCCGGCAAATTAAAATCTCCATCCAGAACTATAACATGGTGGGGAAATCTACTCGAAATATTTTTCAAATTATCCTTCAGGTGCTCAGTCACAACAGCTGCTGAGCCAGGGGGCCTATAGAGACATCCAATTACCATGTCTGAGCCTGCTTTAACCATGGCCTTCGGTTCTAGGCGCTACAGTCTGGAACCGAGCGACCGCTATGGTCGCAGGTTCGAATCCTGCCTCGGGCATGGATGTGTGTGATGTCCTTAGGTTAGTTAGGTTTAATTAGTTCTAAGTTCTAGGCGACTGATGACCTCAGAAGTTAAGTCGCATAGTGCTCAGAGCCATTTGAACCATTTGAATCATGACCTTCACCCAAATTATTTCACATTTCGGATCTCCGTCAGTTTCCTTCGATAATATTGCACTTCTTATCGCTATAAACACGCCTCCCCCTTCACTGTCCAGCCTGTCTCTGGGGTATACATTCCAATCTGAGTTTAGGATTTCATTACTGTTTACGTCTGGTTTCAGCCAACTTTCTGTCCCTAGTACTATATGGGCATTGTGACCGTTTATTAATGAGAGCAGTTCTGGAACCTTTCTATAGACGCTCCTGCAGTTTACTATTAGCACATTAATATTGTTATTCCCTGCTGCATTTTTCCTACTCCTACCTTGCCGCGTCTCAGGAGGCGTCTTGTCGAGCCTAGGGAGGGAATTCTCTAACCTAAAAAACCCCCATGTGCACTCCACACGTACTCCGCTACTCTTGTAGCCGCTTCCGACGTGTAGTGCACGCCTGACCTATTCAGGGGGACCCTACATTTCTCCACCCGATAGCGGAGGTCGAGAAATTTGCACCCCAGATCTCCGCAGAATCGTCTGAGCCTCTGGGTTAAGCCTTCTACTCGGCTCCAAACCAGAGGACCGCGATCGGTTCTGGGAACGATACTACAAATAGTTAGCTCAGATTCCACCCCGCGAGCGAGGCTTTCCACCTTCACCAATTCCGCCAACCGCCTGTACGAACTGAGGATGACCTCTGAACCCTGACGGCAGGAGTCATTGGTGCTGACACGAGCAACAATTTGCAGTCGGGTGCACCCAGTGCTCTCTATCGCCGCCGTCAGAGCCTCCTCCACATCTCGGATGAGACCCCCCGGCAAGCAGACAGAGTGAACACTGGCCTTCTTCCCCGACCTTTCCGCTATTTCCCTAAGGGGCTCCATCACCCGCCTAACGTTGGAGCTCCCAATAACTAATACACCCCTCCCCCCCATGTGCCTGCTCGGACCTTGCTGAAGGAGCTTTATATAGAGGTGGAGCCCCTCCACGCCCACACCGGCATGATGGCCAACACAAAAGGTCTACTGCCATCTCTGCATAAGGGTTAGTATTCACTAAAGTGAGGTGTCGCAGGATGTGGGTACTGCGATGTTTGCGTACGTCTGGTTAAGATTAACCATTAATACGCGCTCATCTGGAGATAGATTGATCGAAATCTGACGAAGGGTAGCGGTTTTAAGGGCATAGGAAAAAAAGTGCCAAGGCAAGAGCCAAGGGAGAAAAACCTCTGCGATAGTTAGGTCGGGTGGTAAGAGCAGTAGCGGTTGTCTTGCTGCCTGCGATAGGTCGTGCAAGGATAGGCTTTGTTAGTAGTGGGTATCATGCATGTCGATACCTTGACGTTGTGCTGCTCGGCGGCTGGCGCTGGGTGCTGGTACAGAGTCCTCGTTCAGCGTCAGCAACCTGCAATGCTGAAGGAGCAGCCACATGTCCACTCACACGCAGAGCGGGCGATGCCACACGGCCAGCGTCCACATTGACCCTCCGCCTCGTGTGCCGCGAACACCGCTGAACCCGCCACTCCTCTTGGGGAGAGGGTGGCCTAACCGCGCCCGGTACCCGCGAAGATGTCTCGACAGCAGGGGCCGTGGGTGAAGCATGTAACACCTGGGGTGCACCATGCGACGCACCAGACTCCCAACTGCCGCTACACTCCGAGGCAGCAGCCTGAAGACGGCTGACCGCGCCCATCAACACGTTCAGCTGTTCGCGAACAGTGGCCAGCTCCTCCTGCATCCGTACACAGCAGTCACACAAAGTTTCGGAGAAAAGCGTCTGTCTGTATAACTGAAGCACGTCGTCAGCGTTATATACCGATATTTTGTGAACAGTGCAATTATAAAGTGCTCTAGGTTTTTCAAAGGCTGCTTATTATATCTTATTTTGAATAAAAAGCACTTCCTAAGGGGTCTTACAGAAAATTTAAACTGAACTTGTATGGATCTCCTTTTAATTCACCTTGGATCCATTTACGTTAATCTACTGTTGAACTACTGACTGGGAGTAACTACAAGCCGAAAAGTTGTTCTGTTTCGTCACAGTTAAAGATACAATCTGTTACATGAAATTATAACATTGTGGACTCGCACGGTCAAATTTATGGACCTCGGGTTCGTGGAGACAGTTCACGAGAAGTCACACTCCGAACTACTTTTGATACTCATAATATGTAAAGGATGCCATATCGCCAGGTCATACTCTACAAGTCCGTGCTGTCCAGCTTTGTTAGTTTTCTAACGATGGCGCAGAGAAGGCACAACTAAGCCTTGTTCCTAGCTAATGACGTAAGTTTCCAATCAAAGTGCTCGGAATTCAAGGTGATTACCAAGAGACACATCGGAATTCAGTGGTCGAATTTAAAGCAGTTATGAATAACATGTACACAAATGTACTTATAATCCTGGACGTGTTAATCAAGCATCCAATTAAAGCGCTTTCAGTTGATGACTTTCGCTGATGTTCCAACCTGGGAAGAAACAGTACAAACTGTAGATATTTCCTACAGAAAAAACGTAAAGTTGGATGACAATAAATTCTTCGATCAGTGGCAAAATTTCACGAAATTTATGTTACAAAAAAAGACGACTCTATATTTAAAAAGATCTAAGCACACGAAAAGTGGGGTGTTTATTTCAAATCACAGCACAATAAAGTATTTTATTCGGAGTTACTGGAACTGGGAGAATATTACTTGGCAATTCCAGGCCATAATGCCAACATCCAGAAGGTGTTATCTCCCATAAACGCAGAGTGGATAAAGGATCGCAATAAACTGCAAAATGACTCAGTCACAAAGATGATAATGTCCTGTAATTTGAAATTATCCTGTCAAGAGTTCCACGAAATGATTACCGGAAAAAATGACGCTCTCGATAAAGTGGGTTCACATGAGAAATATTAACACTTAACCACAAATTATTTTCATTATTTATAAGTATAATTGAAATGATGGAAGTCATTGAATATGTTTCCGAATTCGTCCCAGAAGAAAACATAATTGTTTATTTTGTTTAACGGTGAACTTCTTCTTTGCTATAACACAAAATTATCTTGAGAAGACGACAAAAATTAAAAAGACTGAGCACTTAGTAGTTATCCTAATTGCCAAATTATATTAGCTGTTTATTGATTTTTTTTTGTTTACACTCATTTAAGACTGATCTCGTAAAAAAAGGACTGTAATTGATTATTAATAAACTATTGAAAATACCCAATCAATTCGACTTCAGACAGTCTGGCTTTCAGGACAATGAAATACAAAGCCGAGTACAGCTTTTCTGTTTTTGGACGTGACAACCCTAAACGGGTGTGACCACTACACTTCCTTTTACTTTCCATTTTGCTGAACCTACAACAATAGTAGGTCAAACGTACTCTTGAAATGAGTTTTAGATTGCAGCTGGGATAAAGAAAAATTATTTTATCGCTGGTCGTAAGGCTGTGATGAGAATATGACCGTCGAATGGAAAAAATGGCTGCGATGAGGATATGACTGTCGAATGGAAAAAATCCTAAGTTGTACCGTGGTTGGAGTCCACTTTAAGCTATAGGTCCCCTATAAATGGCTCGTTAAATTCAGTTCAAAAAGATAACAGCGTACCACCTCCAACAGGACCGTAGCTGCACCGTGGTGTTCAAACCTATCTTCGGGTTTATGAGAGCTTTATAGATTTTTTTGGCGGTAATTGTAGTGTTGCGCAATGTCCTCCGCACTTGGTAATAGTGTTGCTAGGATCTGTGAAGAGCGCGCTGTGTGTCAAGACAACAGCAGAGCGGAGTCAAAACCTGCGTAGTGAAATCTATTTCAGTTGTTCGTCGGAGCGGTAGAGCGCGCGCGAGATCAGACGTGTGCTGCAGCCTGGGGGTAACAGATTTAACTTTATCGATGCTCCTAGTTCTCGTTGCTGCCGTAGTCACCAGATGCCGCGCTGTAAGATGTAGGATGCGTTTCTGCGAAGTTAGGTACTTGGCAAGTGTGTGTGTGTGTGTGTTTTCCACGTATCTGCAAGTACTGCGGCATAGTAAAGCCTGAACCAAATCTTTCTGGTGTTTTCTGTAATATATTCAGAATTAAAAAGAGAAGAACAAGAAATAGATTGCGGGGCGATTCCGTGGTCACTTCAAATGGTGCTTCGGTAATACACAATTGAAATATGTGAAGTAAGAACAGTTGGAATATTCACCTTATATACCACGTTCAGCACATTCTGCCTTCCGTCTATTCCCACATTTAATTAATTTGAGCCGGAAAACGACTGAGCTCGATTGACTGGTTACGGCAGGGGTTGATAAGTTTTTTTTTTTTTTTTTTTTTTTCATGTCTTCCAGAATCGAGCTTCATGAACAGGGGAATATTCGGTAAAATCAACAGTAGTAGAGGATGGTATAGCGAGAGCTGAATACGTTATAAATAGGAAGGAAAGTCAGAGAGAGAGAGAGAGAGCTACTTTCAACAGTTCAGTGATAGGACTATTCTCCTTACAATCTATAGGAAACCTGCACAAACAACAGTAGTTCACAGACGTCACAAGCAGAAGACGACGAGTTGGAGTATATGAAGGCACAGAACGGGTAACTGGGTATGTAAATGAAGATGCTAATGTAACAGTTACGGGGTACTGGAACGCTGTGGTAGGCGGAGGAGTACAAGACATAGTTGTGGGAGAACATGGGCTTTGTAGCAGGAATGAGAGAGGAAAAAGGCTAATAGAATTCTGTAGTAAACTTCAGTTGAGAGTTGGGATTACACTGTTCAAAATTCTCATGAGGGGAAGGTATACTTGGAAACATTCCAAGGGGATTGCATCATGGACAGAGATTCCGAAATCAGATATTATATTGTAAGGTGAAAAACTGGTAGAAGCCGACCTCGGGGAAGATCAGTTTGGATTCCGTAGAAATGTTGGAACACGTGAGGCAATACTGACCCTACGACTTATCTTAGAAAATAGATTAAGGAAAGGCAAACCTACGTTTCTAGCATTTGTAGATTTAGAGAAAGCTTTTGACAATGTTGACTGGAATACTCTCTTTCAAATTCTGAAGGTGGCAGGGGTAAAATACAGGGAGCGAAAGGCTATTTACAATTTGTACAGAAAGCAGATGGCAGTTATAAGAGTCGAGGTGCATGAAAGGGAAGCAGTGGTTGGGGAGGGAGTGAAACAGGGTTGTAGCCTCTCCCCGATGTTATTCAATCTGTATATTGAGCAACAGTAAAGGAAACAAAAGAAAAATTCGGAATGGGAATTAAAATCTATGGAGAAGAAATTAAAACTTTGAGGTTCGCCAATGACATTGTAATTCTGCCATAGACAGCAAAGGACCTGGAAGAGCAGCTGAACGGAATGGACAGTATCTTGAAAGGAGGATATAAGATGAACATCAAGAAAACCAAAACGAGGATAATGGAATTTAGTCAAATTAAATCAGGTAATGCTGCGGGAATTAGATTAGGAAATGAGACGCTTGAAGTAGTAAACGAGTTTTGCTATTTGGGGAGCATAATAACTGTAGATGGTCAAAGTAGAGACGATATAAAATGTAGACTGGCAATGACAAGGAAAGCGTTTCTGAAGAAGAGAAATTTGTTAACATCGAGTATAGATTTAAGCGTTAGAAATCTTTCCTGAAAGTATTTGTATGGAGTGTAGCTATGGAAGTGAAACGTGGACGATAAATAGTTTAGACAAGAAGAGAATAGAAGCTTTCGAAATGTGGTGCTACAGAAGAATGCTGAAGATTAGATGGGTAGATCACATAACTATTGAGGAGGTATTGAATAGAATTGGAGAGGAGAGAAATTTGTGGCACAACTCGACTAGAAGAAGGGATCGGTTGGTAGGGCATATTCTGAGGCATCAAGGGATCACCAATTTAGAATTGGAGGGCAGTGTGGAGGGGACTGAAGACGACAACAACAACAACATTGTCAGGTGAATCCAGGAGCAGATACAGTCTCAGACAACAGTTTACTAATGACGACAAGTATGCTGATGTTCAAGAGAATCGGCGTGAAGAATCAATGTGGAAATAGTGGAAGGATGTGGGATTCTGGTGTACTGCGGAATCATGATGTTCAATTAAAGTTGTGTGAGGCAGCGATGAAGCATACCATAGCAGGAAATTTAGCTGAAGAGGAACAGACACCTCTAAAAATGCAATAATAGAAGTTGAACAGACAAATATAGGTGCAAGAAGCGTGACTGAGAGGAAAACTGGGGCAACAGAAGAAATACTCAATTTATCGACGTAAGAATTAAGCACAAAAACGTTCAGCAATGTATGTCATTTAAAAATCTAATAAGCAGGGAAACTGAAGCCAGAATGTAATAAATAGTGAAGCTGACGAGAAACGGCTGCAGGAAAAATAAGGAGAAATCGTAGTGCAGATTCATCATACGTATAGAAAACTCAAAACAACCTTTGGTGAAATTAAAAGTAAAGATTTCAACATATACAGAGCAGAACTCAACTTCGTTTTTAAACGTAGAGTGCTGATATGTGAATGTAACTGTCTGTTACGTGATAGAAGAAGAAATGGAAGGCACAAGGGATCCAGTATTAGAGTCAGTTTGATAGAGCTTTGGAAGAACTGAGATCAAATAAGGCAAAGGGATACATGTCATCACTTTGCAGTTACTAAGATCACCGGCGGAAACGGCAACCAAATGATTATTCAAGATGGTGAGTAGAATCTATGAAACTGGCGACGTCAAATCAGACTTTCGGAACAATATCAACCACGCAATTCCACAAATAGCAAGGGCACGTAAATGTGAGAATTATCACACTGCCAGCTTAACAGCTCATGTATCCTAGTTACTGACAAGAATAGTATACATAAGAAAGGAAAAGAAAATAGAGGACCTGTTAATCGACGACCAGTTTGGCTTTAGGAAAGGTAAAGCACAAGAGAGGCACTACTGACGTTGCGCTTTATAATGGAAGAAAGACGAAATCAAGGAACGGTAATAAAATTTATCAACCTAGATAAAGTGTTCGACAATGCAAAATAGCGCAATATGTTGGAAATTTTCCGAGAAACTAGTGTAAACTATAGGGAAAGATATATATATATATATATATATATATATATATATATATATATATATATATATATATATAAGAACCAAGAATGAACAATAAGAAAGGAGGACCAAGAATGAACAATAAGAAAGGAGGACCAAGAATGAAGTATTCGGGGCTAGAAGGGTATAAGACAGAGACGCAATCTTTCTCCCCTACTGTTCAACCTGTACTTCGAAGAAACAATAACTGACATAAAAAGCAGTTCAGGAGTGGGATTAAAATTCAGGGCGAAGCATACCAGTGATAAGATTCGCTGATGATATTACTGTCCTCGATGAAAGCGAAGAATGATTGCAGTACCTGTCGAATATAGTGAACAGCATGTTTAGTATGGAACTTGGACTGAGAGTAAACTGAAGAATGACAGAACTAATAAGGAGAAGCAGAAATGAGATTAGCGATGAACTTAAAATTGAAATTGGAGACCACAAAATGGCGAAGTGAACAAATTCTGTTTCCTTGTAAGCAGAATAACACATTATTGGACAAAGCAAGGAGGACATAAAAAGCAGACTAGCACAGACAAAGAGGGCATTCGTGGTGAAAAGAAGTCTACCAGTATCGAATGTAGGTTTTATCTTGAGGAAGTAATTTTTCAGAATATACTTCTGTATGGTAGTGAATCACGGACTTTGGAGAAACCGGCAAAGAAGAGGATAGAACTATTTGGCTTGTGGTGCTATAGAAAGATGTTGAAAATCAGGTGGACTGATAAGATAAGAAATGAGGTTCTCCGCATAATCGTTAGGGCGGGAAACGTGTGGAAAATCTCGACACGAAGAAAGGACAAGATTATGGGATATGCGTTAAGGCTTCAAGGAATGGCTTCCGTGTCACTAGAGGGAAGTGCAGCGGGTAGAAACTATCGGGGAAGACAGAGACTGGAATATATCCAACAAATAATTGAAGATGTAGAGTGTAAGTGCTACACTGAGATGAAGAGATTGGCACAGGAGAGCAAGTCGTGGCAAGCTTCATCAAACCAGTCAGAGGTTTGATCTCGTGTCGCCTTTACTGGGTATTTTTATCATATAACATTCCATGACAGTCTACCGAGTCATCTGCCGAATGTTCGAGATTGTAACGGTTAATATCAGCTAAGGTACATGCAAGAGCAGAGGTAGACTCAAATCAAATTCTAACGACAATGAAAAGAAGCCTGATAATAACTGAGAGGAAAACTAAACTTACGAGGAAGTGCGACACAGACGTAGTCAAGAATGACATCGTTCATTCGAAGTTCACTGAGAGTGTAGGTACTGCGAGATTCAGCACCACAGGAAGTAGTTCAGTTAGAACGAATTGACAATTGTAAAAAGGGCAATCACAAAAGGTAGAAAAACAAATATTGGTATAAGAAAATTAACTACGAATAATTTTTAAGTGGCACAAAAATGTTCAGAAAAGGATAGGAATGCTCCACAAGTCACAGGAAAACAAAATCAGTAGGATGTGCAGGGAATCTAAAGTGAAACCGCCACATGGAAAATGTGAAGAAATAGAGAAAGAAATAACTGTCGGAAGGACAGATTCAGAACACAGAAGAGCCAAATAACTTTCGGAGTATTTACAAGCATACACATCACCATTAAGAATGCAAAAAGTAATCACCTGCTAACCACAAAGGAGGGAACGGGTCGGTGGAAAGAGAATATGGGGCACCTCTACGAAAGGAAGCAGAGAGTTAAACCAGAAAAAGATAAAACGGGTGCGGTTTTGGCGGACATAGGGGAACCATGGACCTTGCCTTTGGTGGGGAGGCTTACGTGCCTCAGCGATACAGATGGCCGTACCGTAGGTGCAACCACAACGGAGGGATATCTGTTGAGAGGCCAGACAAACGTGTGGTTCCTGAAGTGGGGCAGCAGCCTTTTCAGTAGTTGCAGGGGCAACAGTCTGGATGATTGACTGATCTGGCCTTGTAACACTATCCAAAACGGCCTTGCTGTGCTGGTACTGCGAACAGCTGAAAGCAAGGGGAAACTACAGCCGTAATTTTTCCCGAGGGCATGCAGCTTTACTGTATGGTTAAATGATGATGGCGTCCTCTTGGGTAAAATATTCCGGAGGTAAAATAGTCCCCCATTCGGATCTCCGGGCGGGGACTACTCAAGAGAACGTCGTTATCAGGAGAAAGAAAACTAGCGTTCTACGAATCGGAGCGTGGAATGTCAGATCAAAAATGGGTCAAATGGCTCTGAGCACTATGGGACTCAACTGCTGAGGTCATTAGTCCCCTAGAACTTAGAACTAGTTAAACCTAACTAACCTAAGGACATCACAAACATCCATGCCCGAGGCAGGATTCGAACCTGCGACCGTAGCGGTCTTGCGATTCCAGACTGCAGCGCCTTTAACCGCACGGCCACTTCGGCCGGCGGAATGTCATATCCCTTAATCGGGCAGGTAGGTTAGAAAATTTAAAAAGGGAAATGGATAGGTTGAAGTTAGATATAGTGGGAATTAGTGAAATTCGGTGGCAGGAGGAACAAGACTTTTGGTCAGGTGAATACAGGGTTATAAATACAAAATCAAATAGGGGCAATGCAGGAGTAGGTTCAATAATGAATAAAAAAATAGGAGTGCGGGTAAGCTACTACAAACAGCATAGTGAACGCATTATAGTGGCCAAGATAGACATGAAGCCCATGCCTCCTACAGTAGTATAAGTTTATATGCTGACTAGCTCTGCAGATGACGAAATTGATGAAATGTATGATGAGATAAAAGACATTATTCAGGTAGTGAAGGGAGACGAAAATTTAATAGTCATGGGTGACAGGAATTCGAGTGTAGGAAAAGGGAGAGAAGGAAACATAGTAGGTGAATATGGATTGGGGGTAAGAAAGGAAAGAGGAAGCCGTCTGGTAGAATTTTGTACAGAGCATAACTTAATCATAGCTAACACTTAGTTCAAGAATCATAAAAGAAGGTTGTATACATGGAAGAATCCTGGAGATACTAGAAAGTATCAGATAGATTATATAATGGTAAGACAGAAATTCAGGAACCAGGTTTTAAATTGTAAGACATTTCCAGGGGCAGATGTGGACTCTGACCACAATCTATTGGTTATGAACTGTAGATTAAAACTGAAGAAACTGCAAAAAGATGGGAATTTAAGGAGATGGGACCTGGATAAACTGACTAAACCAGAGGTTGTACAGAGTTTCAGGGAGAGCATAAGGGAACAATTGACAGGAATGGGGGAAAGAAATACAGTAGAAAAAGAATGGGTAGCTTTGAGGGATGAAGTAGTGAATGCAGCAGAGGATCAAGTAGGTAAAAAGACGAGGGCTAGTAGAAATCCTTGGGTAACAGAAGAAATATTGAATTTAATTGATGAAAGGAGAAAATATAAAAATGCAGTAAACGAAGCAGGCATAAAGGAATACAAACGTCTCAAAAATGATATCGACAGGAAGTGCAAAAGGGCTAAGCAGAGATGGCTAGAGGACAAATGTAAGGGACACCTTTGGAGAAAAGAGAGCCACTTGTATGAAGATCAAGAGCTCAGATGGAAACCCAGTTCTAAGCAAAGCAGGGAAGGCAGAAATGTGGAAGGAGTATATAGAGGGTCCATACAAGGGAGATGTACTTGAGGACAATATTATGGAAATGGAAGAGGATGTAGATGAAGATGAAATGGGAGATACGATACTGCGGGAAGAGTTTGACAGAGCTCTGAAAGACCCAAGTTGAAACAAGGGCTCGGGAGTAGACAACATTCCGTTAGAATAACTGACGGCCTTGGGAGAGTCAGTCCTGACAAAACTCTACCATCTGGTGAGCAAGATGTATGAGACAGGCGAAATACCCACAGACTTCAAGAAGAATATAATAATTCCAATCCCAAAGAAAGCAGGTGTTGACACAACTAAAATTACCGAACTATCAGTTTAATAAGTCACAGCTGCAAAATACTAACCCGAATTCTTTACAGACGAATGGAAAAACTAGTAGAAGCCGACCTCGGGAAAGATCAGTTTGGATTCCGTAGAAATGTTGGAACACGTGAGGCAATACTGACTTTACGACTTATCTTAGAAGAAAGATTAAGGAATGGCAAACCTACGTTTCTAGCATTTGTAGACTTAGAGAAAGCTTTTGACAATGTTGACTGGAATACTCTCTTTCAAATTCTAAAGGTGGCAGGGGTAAAATAAAGGGAGCGAAAGGCTATTTACAATTTGTACAGAAACCAGATGGCAGTTATATGAGTCGAGGGGCACGAAAGGGAAGCAGTGGTTGGTAAGGGAGTGAGACAGGGTTGTAGCCTCTCCCCAATGTTATTCAATCTGTATGTTGAGCAAGCAGTAAAGGAAACAAAAGAAAAATTCGGAGTAGGTATTAAAATCCATGGAGAAGAAATAAAAACTTTGAGGTCCGCCGATGACATTGTAATTCTGTCAGAGACAGCAAAGGGCTTGGACGAGGAGCTGAACGGAATGGACAGTGTCTTGAAAGGAGGATATAAGATGAACATCAACAAAAGCAAAACGATGATAATGGAATGTAGTCGAATGAGGTCTGGTGATGCTGAGGGAATTAGATTAGGAAATGAGACACTTAAAGTAGTAAAGAAGTTTAGCTATTTGGGGAGCAAAGAGAGGATATAAAATGTAGACTGGCAATGGCAAGGAAAGCTTTTCTGAAGAAGAGAAATTTGTTAACATCGAGTATAGATTTAAGTGTCAGGAAGTCGTTTCTGAAAGTATTTGTATGGAGTGTAGCCATGTATAAATAGTTTGGACAAGAAGAGAATAGAAGCTTTCGAAATGTGGTGCTACAAGAGAATGCTGAAGATTAGATGGGTAGATCACATAACTAATGAGGAGATATTGAATAGAATTGGGGAGAAGATAAATTTGTGGCACAACTTGACAAGAAGAAGGGACCGGTTGGTAGGACATGCTCTTGAGGCATCAGGGGATCACAAATTTAGCATTGCAGGGCAGTGTGGAGGGTAAAAATCGTAGAGGGAGACGAAGAGATGAATACACTAAGAGATTCAGAAGCATGTAGGTTGGAGTAAGTACGGGGAGATGAAGAAGCTTGCACAGGATAGAGTAGCATGGAGAGCTGCATCAAACCAGTCTCAGGACTGAAGACTACAACAACAACAGGGGATCGAGTATCATAATGGGAGTCTGACAGAATTTTGGAAATCTTGCGGTCAAATGAGGCAGGCGTTTCTTCTGAGTCAGTACATCCTGGAAAAAACTTACGAGAAACTTTAAAAACAGACGCGGTCGTGAGCGCGCATGGTGTTCTGATATTAGTAGCTAGCGCGGCCGATTCAGGCGAGTGTTTTTGACAGCCAAGAGGGCATGGAGGCCGGGATGTGTCGCACAAGTTTCACGCTGTCATAGATGGATGGCGGCATCCTTTGTTGCGCAGATTGGTAGACGCCCTGATTATGAGAATTTTAACTTAACGTTAGGGACAACGCTGTCCGAAACAAAACAAAAAAAACAGTAGCATTTCAGGGTAGCGAGAGCCAACAGAACTGCTTTGGAAATATCACGGCGTGCGTCTGGCATTCGGGTCAATGACGCCCCTTGTTCGCTGCGTATGAGACGAAATGTAAGGTGCATAGTATTTGGGGGGGGGGGGGGTATAATTTCGTGCTATGACAATATGCCGCTTCAAGGCAACGGTGCAGTGAAGATTTCGCACAAACGTTTCACTCTACGTCGGTTTTTTATAATTAAATGTCAGTTGATGTCATTTCGCTGTAAATGTCTTATGGACTATCGTTGTGGTCGTGCGCTTAGACAGGTGCAGTTTTACAACTGAGGGATGCAGGTTCGCGTCCTGCAACATGCTATTTTATTTTATTTACTGTTTTCAACCTCGCGATTGTAACACACTCTGGGACCTTCTTATTAATGTAACAGTGGTATGTTCTGCAAAATTCGATGTTATTTATACAAAGTGAACATTAACAAAATCGACAAATCTCAGGGAAGGATACCACGCTAGAAATGGAGGAAAACAGGTCCTATGAAGATGCGTCCGGAAACGTATAGTTGCCACGGTGGATGGCGCTGACGAATGAAAGTTCCTCTGACCACGCACCGTGTGTTTGTTGTGTGTTTCAGATTGTGAAAATGACGCAGCATACTGCAAGCAGCTGAATGGCTCGTTATCCATGTCGGGAACAAGCTGAGATGGTGTTTGTGTACGGCCAAAGAGATGCAAACAGTCGAGAGGCAGCACGGCTGTAGCAAAACAAGTACAGTCACAGACACCAACCACATCACACAACATTTGAAGCCCTTTTTGACTATTTGTACGATCATAGACGAACGTGCAGGGAGACGGCGGACTGTGCGTTCACCAGATTTGGAGAACCCGGTTCTACAGGCGAACCCTGCTAGGAGCTCCAGGCAAGTGGCCCGCCAACATTACGTAAGCCAAAGTACAGTTATGTGTATCATGAGTGACAACCGCTACTATATCTATCACCTGCAATCCAATGGAGGCCACTTTGAACATTTGTTGTGACGTGGATGCAATGCTGCGGGGTACTGTGTTCCGGGACGACTTCTTGTCTTTTCGCACACACCGTCCTGTTCCGGACACATGTTCATTGGACCTTTCTTCCTCCATTTACAGTCAGGAATCTGTCCCTGCGGTTTGTCGGTTTTATTAATTTTCGCCTTGTATACAAGAGCGTGCTTTCTCAGTAAAGAATTTCTCTCATTTCGTGACTTCAGTCTGATTAAAAAACGAAAGATAACATTGCTGCGAGTGAAAGAACCAACAATAACGTATATATATATATATATATATATATATATATATATATATATGTGTGTGTGTGTGTGTGTGTGTGTTACAAATATCTCATAGTTTTCTCCGAGAGTGTCGTGATTTGCGAGGCCGTAGTTAGCCAGAATCAAAGAGCACAGCTTAAATGACATTAACATTCTTGCCTGTCACATATATCCGGCTATTTCCGAAAATGTCATGATTTCCGACTGTGTGGACAGGCAGGAACTTAAGGGAACAGCTTAAATTGCTGCGGATGAAAGGAGCAGCAGTTAGATTTATTATCTTGCTTGTCACAAATATTTAGCAGCCGTCGAATGGTTAACGACGCTTTCGTAAATCTGTAGGCCAAGACAAAGCTCGCTTATCACAACGAGCGAGGGGCATCACGCGACCAATTTCCAGTTTCATCCGAATGGAGGGACGTCACGTGACCGCTTTCCGACTTCAGCTATTAGTTATTCTCGTTTTTGGCTGAGCCGTCCGTAACGATAAGTGAATTTTAGATTGCAGATCAGGTAGCCTCCATGTCCAGTTTCAGTGTCCAGAACAAACGTGAAATAAGACAAAATCCAATAAAAACTAAACTCAACTAGTGACAGAAGAGCGCAAGGATGGAAACGCGTCCTCGATACGAAGCGTAGTTTTTATTTTATTTTAAATGTTTTATTATGTAATGTACTTTAAAAATGAATATTTCGATAAAGCGTTAAGACATTTTTACAAACGAAGTGTCTACTAATAGGTCTCAGTGTGCACTATAGAATCATCATGCAACATTTGTTATAAACATTACTATTTGGAATTACACGGCGGAATGAACATTCCGCGAATAAAAATCTGAATTTTCACATAAATAGGGTATGAAACTCTGGAATTACCTGCAGCGTTACTAAGCAGATGCAATTATGAACGTACTTACTGTACTTACTTGTAATTGTATATGTTTGTTAGCGTCAGAACAATGCACAGTAGTGTTTACTTGGACAAAATCATTATTTATGAACAAACTACTTCAGTAAGAGAAAATCTAAGAACAGCACCAGAAAACTGAGGAAAGTTACATGCAAATTCATGTATGATACATGTACGCCACATTAAATATATAGTTTTTGTGTGTGTTTCAGAAGTCGCATGTGTGAATTTGACTACATCTACATCTACATTTATACTCCGCAAGCCACCCAACGGTGTGTGGCGGAGGACACTTTACGTGCCACTGTCATTACCTCCATTTCCTGTTCCAGTCGCGTATGGTTCGCGGGAAGAACGACTGTCTGAAAGCCTCCGTGAGCGCTCGAATCTCTCTAATTTCACATTCGTGATCTCCTTGGGAGGTATAAGTAGGGGGAAGCAATATATTCGATACCTGATCCAGAAACGCACCCTCTCGAAACCTGGCGAGCAAGCTACACCGCGATGCAGAGCGCCTCTCTTGCAGAGTCTGCCACTTGAGTTTGCTAAACATCTCCGTAACGCTCTCACGGTTACCAAATAACCCTGTGCCGAAACGCGCCGCTCTTCTTTGGATCTTCTCTATCTCCTCCGTCAACCCGATCTGGTACGGATCCCACACTGATGAGCAATACTCAAGTATAGGTCGAACGAGTGTTTTGTAAGCCACCTCGTTTGTTGATGGACTACATTTTCTAAGGACTCTCCCAATGAATCTCAACCTGGTACCCGCCTTACCAACAATTAATTTTATATGATCATTCCACTTCAAAGCGTTCCGCACGCATACTCCCAGATATTTTACAGAAGTAACTGCTACCAGTGTTTGTTCCGCTATCATATAATCATACAATAAAGGATCCTTCTTTCTATGTATTCGCAATACATTACATTTGTCCATGTTAAGGGTCAGTTGCCACTCCCTGCACCAAGTGCCTATCCGCTGCATATCTTCCTGCATTTCACTACAATTTTCTAATGCTGCAACTTCTCTGTATACTACAGCATCATCCGCGAAAAGCCGCATGGAACTTCCGACACTATCTACTAGGTCATTTATATATATTGTGAGAAGCAATGGTCCCATAACACTCCCCTGTGGCACGCCAGTTTCTTCTCTAAATCCTCGCACAAACGAAAAAATGGCTGACATCGAAATAAGTGTCCAAGGAATAGAAAAGCAACTGGAATCACTCAACAGAGGAAAGTCCACTGGACCTGACGGATACTAATTCCATTCTACACAGAGAACGCGAAATAACTGGCCCCCTTCTAACAGCCGTGTACCGCAAGTCTCTAGAGGAACGGAAGGTTCCAAATGATTGGAAAAGAGCACCTCGAGCAATTAGACAGAGAACCGACTCGTGGAGATAACATCTTGGACCTACTGATAACAAACAGACCCGACCTTTTCGACTCTGTAAGTGCAGAACAGGGAATCAGTGATCATAAGGCCGTTGCAGCATCCCTGAACAGGGCAGTTAATAGGAATATAAAAAAAGGGAGGAAGGTTTATCTGTTTAGCAAGAGTAATAGGAGGCAGATTTCAGACTACCTAACAGATCAAAACGAAAATTTCTGTTCCGACACTGACAATGTTGAGCGTTTATGGAAAAAGTTCAAGGCAATCGTAAAATGCGTTTTAGACAGGTACGTGCCGAGTAAAACTGTGAGGGACGGGGAAGTAGCCGTGCGGTTAAAGGCGCTACAGTCTGGAACCGCACGACCGCTACGGTCGCAGGTTCGAATCCTGCCTCGGGAATGGATGTTTGTGATGTCCTTAAGTTAGTTAGGTTTAAGTAGTTCTAAGTTCTAGGGGACTAATGACCTCAGCAGTTGAGTCCCATAGTGCTCAGAGCCATTTGAACCATTTGTGAGGGACGGGAAAAACCCACCGTGGTTCAACAACAAAGTCATGTCAACGCAAGGATTTAACTAGTAGTGGCCACGTTTGCGCAAGGCTTTTTGCCTCGGGGACACTACGTGTGGTTCGTGGAGCATTCTGGTTTCACATCTGGAACAGACAGTACGTATGAGCATCAGTAGGTCGCGTTTCGAGTGAGTTCAAAAATGGTTCAAATGGCTCTGAGCACTATGGGACTTAACATCTGTGGTCACCATTCCCCTACAACTTACAACTACTTAAACCTAACTAACCTAAGGACATCACACACATCCATGCCCGAGGCAGGATTCGAACCTGCGACCGTAGCGGTCGCGCGGTTCCAGACTTCAGCGCCTAGAACCGCTCGGCCACACCGGCCGGTTTTCGAGTGAGTCATAATATTTCTAGGTATTGACTTGTTAACTTGTGATATTCGCATGTATCGATACTGGGCACACTGAAATATTTTCAGCTTGTGGACTTCGAATATTTCGCATTACGCTATGTAGTCTGAACTTTAAAACTTTACCGCAGTTATTTTTGAGAATGATCTACAGTCAGAATTTAGTTCTATTTAAGAGTTCTGCAGTCGGAATTTAATATTAGTTTGCAGTTGTGGAACGTTAACTTTAAACTCTGAAGTTTGATTATTTTCCGTATCTTTTTAAAAGTCCAAGCAGATGCGAGATACTGTTTCGTTCCTTTTAAGCCTTCGCTCGGATAATGATTGTTTCAGTGATGAACGATTATTAACTTTGAAAAGTATTACTTTAATAGAGATAAACTCATTTATCTTAAGGTTTAAAACGCTGTGAGTAATGAACACCATTTTCATTTCTGCCTGCAGTTCCAGCCTACACTTATTTGAACTTGTGAATAACTTTTTTTAGGATTAATACGAGAAATACGTTAGTTTATCCCTAGACTGTAGTGCAGCCATCATCTAAAAATCCAACCACGCATTTTGGAGGCCCAATAAACAGTGACTTAGTGATTGACAATTTATTATTCGTGCAGTTGCACGAGTGGGCTCACGATCTGGCACACAACTGACACATCCTGACAGAACATCAGGAAAAAATAGACAAATGAACTGCAGCAACTTCTCCCTCTCTCTCTCCCTCTCTCTCTCTCTAGAATGCATCATCAGCCTACCATTAAATCGTACCTCGTTACAACTCCATCTCAACTGACCAATACATCCACTCTATGTCATCCTTTAACGCAGATGCATGTAAGTTTAGAGGCAGATGGCTCTCTGTCTTCCTGAAAAGCGTCAAATACAGTAGTCAACTCGCATGTATCACTGTTACCTCAATAGACATACAGTAGAATGCTACCTTGACGGACAAAGTGTGACTGTTTCCCTGGTTCCCTTCGCTTCCATAGTAGTAGTAGTAGTAGTAGTAGTAGAGGGGTTTTGTGGGCGCACGACAGCAAGGTCTTCAGCGCCCGTTCAGTATCATAGTGGGACGGGTGTCAAGAAAAAAAAAACTCAGAACATTTACATAAAACGGAACATAAAACACGGGGAACAATCATTGAAAAATAGGTGCTCACCCACACCGAAGCGTGGGATGAAGCAGGGCGTCAGCAGTAAAACATGGACAACACAGAAAGAAAATGGTAGAGGGAGCTAAAACAATGTAGCAGATGGAAGTGGCTGGCTGACCGCAAGGAAAAAAGGGAGGAGTCAGCCACTCTGCAATACACTAAAACCTCCAGCCTAAAAGTTTAGGCCAGAGTCCAGACACATCACAAAACTTAAAAACCCTAGACACACACGTCTCATCGTTAGCTAAAACACAAGGCAGATCCCCATCAATTTGTGCTTCTGCCCTTGCATCGCGGTATAAAATGCAGTCTGTTAAAATGTGCTGGACAGAGACGTGCACACCACAAGCATCACAAAACGGAGGATCCTCCCGCCGTAATAAATAGCTATGCGTCAGAGGACAGTGCCCGATCCGAAGACGTGTGAGGGCCACCTCTTCCCGCCTGAGCAACCGGCAGGAGGAACGCCACGGCCGAGTGGTTGACTTTACCGACCGCAGTTTATTGGCCGTCACCGCCAGCCATTCGTCCTCCCACAACTCCATGCACTTCCTGTGGAGTGCAGCGATGACTGACTGCAAGGGGATAGGACACTGGACCACATCCTGCTCTCTGCAGGCCTTCTTGGCAGCCCGATCAGCCTGTTCATTGCCCCATATGCCGACATGACCAGGCACCCAGCAGAAGGATACCTGAAACTTCCTGGCAGATTAAAACTGCGTGCCCGACCGAGACTCGAACTCGGGACCTTTGCCTTTCGCGGGCAAGTGCTCTACCAACTGAGCTACCGAAGCACGACTCACGCCCGGTCTCACAGCTTTACTTCCGCCAGTATCTCGTCTCCAACCTTCCAAACTTTACAGAAGCTCTCCTGCGAACCTTGCAGAACTAGCACTCCTGAAAGAAAGGATATTGCGGAGACTTGGCTTAGCCCCAGGCTGTGGCTAAGCCAAGTCTCCGCAATATCCTTTCTTTCAGAAGTGCTAGTTCTGCAAGGTTCGCAGGAGAGCTTCTGTAAAGTTTGGAAGGTTGGAGACGAGATACTGGCGGAAGTAAAGCTGTGAGACCGGGCGTGAGTCGTGCTTCGGTAGCTCAGTTGGTAGAGCACTTGCCCGCGAAAGGCAAAGGTCCCGAGTTCGAGTCTCGGTCGGGCACACAGTTTTAATCTGCCAGGAAGTTTCATATCAGCGCACACTCCGCTGCAGAGTGAAAATCTCATTCTAGAAGGATACCTCTTTACCCCGCTGTTGGAGCAAGTACAGTTGGTCATGTATCAGCTGGACCATCTCCTCAGTCGGGTATAGGTTCTGCAGTGATTGTAAGGCACTAAGAGAATCGGAGCAGAGAAGAAATCGATCGCCCCGAACACGATTCATCTGCTCCAGTGCCTTCAGGATCGCGTGGAGCTCCGCTGCGAAAACGGTATATTCAGCAGGGAGGCGAATCCGGGTAACATGATCAGGGAACACCACAGAACAGCCAAGGAAAGTCTCCTGTTTGGAGCCATCAGTATAAACGACAGTGAAACCGTGATGCACATCTAAAATGTTAAAAAAACAGAGATTGAAACATAAAATCAGGTGTGCCATCTTTCTTAAAATTAGTCAAATCTAAAATAAGTTTGGGTCTCCGGAGGAGCCAAGGTGGAGATCTGCTCCAACCGCGACGTAAAACACGAAGACCAGCCGTAGACATCGCACCGAGGCAATCCTGTGCGCGAATCCCATAGGGCTGCGTCGCACGTTGCCGGTTATGAAACAATCGTGCCAGAGGAGGCTGAGCAACGGTATGGTATGCAGGGGTGTATGGTGTGGACAAAGTTTTATACGCCTGGCGCACTGTAAGTAGCCGTCGCCGCATATGAAGTGGCGGTTCACCAGCCTCTGCACAGAGGCTTGGTATGGGGCTAGTTCGGAATGCCCCAGTGGCCAACCGAAGCCCTTCATGGTGCACAACGTCCAACAACTTTAAGTAAGAAGGCCTCGCAGACCCATACACCGTGCACCCATAATCGAGCCGAGATCGCACAAACGCCCTGTAAAACTGGAGCAGACAAGTCCTGTCAGCTCCCCATGTACTGTGGCTAAGACATTTTAAAATACTTAAAGCCTTAAGTGACCGCCGTTTCAAGTCTTTAAGATGAGGTAACCACGTGAGCTTCGAGTCAAAAATGAGCCCCAGAAATCTCACCGTGTCTTTAAAAGTAAGAATAGTGTTCCTCATCCTCAACTCAGGAAAGGTTAAAATCGAACGAGAACGGTTAAAGAGAACACATACAGACTTCTCGGTGGAAAACTTAAAACCACTCTTCTGCGCCCAGTCATCCAAACGCCTAATCGTAAGTTGCAACTGACGAGTTCTTCGCTTCCATGTCGACGTTCTCTCGAATTCCTCTTGCTGTCGCATACTTGTTCCCATGTACAAACTGTTCTGAGCCAACCAGAAGACACGCAAGTACTTCCTCAATTTACCCGCATTTCGGTGTATATTCCCTCAATTTATACGTATTTTCCGCAGTTCTATCGATTTGTTTACGTCAGTTCTACCAATGCGATCATGACATAACCTCTCGTTCCGTGTTCTAAAATCGCTTGTAAATGTAGTACAGCTGCCAACACCTAGCGTAAATACACTGATCGGGAGGCATAGCACAGTACTGAACTCGATTGTATACAGTCGCCTCCACCCCACATATCCTACATTTGCAGAGCGTCTGCTCTGTTTTCTGTATGTCTGTGTATGTGCATGTGTCGTGGATGGCTCCCAGGACATTTATACACTTTGGCACTGAACTTTGGCACATTTAATTCAGACACAAATCAATAGGTTCAGAACCTCAATCAAGAGGTTCAGAAACAGCATAGTCGGTCTTCTGTACATTTAGGATGGGACCCTACATTGGTTTCATGATCAGGACAATTTTAAGGTTCACACACATGTTTATATCACTGGAATTATTATTTAAAACCCCGCACACAAACATACTGGTCCAGACTGATACATATCTGAGTTCCTGAAGCAGGCGGAGCAGTGGCGCAATAGTGGTGGTAAGCACGTGGCGGCTATCTGGTCTCACACTCTTGCTGTTGAATGCTCTTTATAAATTCTTCTTGGGACGTATTATCCTCGTTTTAGAGCCATTCCATAATAACAAGAGTATCATCCGACAGCTGAAACCACATCCGAGACAATTTCAATATAAATTGGCTTTCAAATGCCTCACTTGGCACCCTCGATGTTAACCGTACAACGGCTACCCACTGACTGCGTAGTGTGCTCCCCCTGTAGCCGTCCAGATCGACCGCCAAATCCACCTTCTGGCGCGCGCCAGGCCACTTCCGTAGCGGAGGGGGTTCCCTACACCTTTTTTACTATACAATACAAGATCCCTAAGCATGAACCAGTTTTTTACATACACATTTCTCTTTCTTAACATTAATATTTCGTAAAGTTTCATTACTTTTAAACATTATTAAGTTTATTACAATAAGTACATTACAAACTTCAAGCCGCGCGGGATCAGCCGAGCGGTCTGGGGCGCTGCAGTCATGGATTGTGCGGCTGGTCACGGCGGAGGTTCAAGTCCTCTCTCGGGCATGGGCGTGTGTGTGTTTGTCCTTAGGATAATTTAGGTTAAGTAGGTGTAGGCTTAGGGACTGATGACCTTAGCAGTTAAGTCCCATAATATTTCACACACATTTGAACATTTTTGAACAAACTTCAAATTCCCTCTGACAGTTCAAAGATCTTAACTAGTAAAGAACAACCACTTCATAGTCACACACACATATGGCTCTAAACACTATGGGACATAACATATGAGGTCATCAGTTCCTTAGACTTTGAACTACTTAAACCTAACTAACCTAAGGACATCACACACATCCATGCCCGAGGCAGGAAGTGAACTTGCGACCATAGCAGCCGCGTGGTTCCGGACTGAAGTGCCTAGAACCGCTCGGCCACAACGACCGGACCACGTACACATAAATACATCGTATAAACGTCCGGCCCCGCTGAGTGGTGCCGGTACGGTAGCTCAGCATGTTCGGTCAGAGGGTTAGCTACTCTCTGTATTAAAAAAACTGAGTTAATCAATCAACAATGAACTTAAACGGATGTCTTACGACGTCCGCCCCGAGCAGATGCAACGAACAAAAGCGAACAAAATGAAGCCGGCACGGTAGCTCAGCGTGTTCGGTCAGAGGGTTAGCTGCCCTCCGTAATAAAAAAAAAAAAAAAAAAAAAACTGAGTTAATGGATAAACGACGAACTGAAACGGGTGTCTTGCGACGTCCGCCCCGAGCAGATGCAACGAACTAAAACGAACAAAATGAGATTAAAAAAAAAAGTGGTCAGCGCGGCAGAATGTCAATCCTAAGGGCCCGGGTTCGGTTCCCGGCTGGGTCGGAGATTTTCTTCGCTCTGGGCCTGGGTGTCGTGATGTCCTAATCATCATCATTTCATCCCCATCGACGTGCAACTCGCCGAAGTGGTGTCAAAGCGAAAGACTTGCACCCGGCGAACGGTCTACCTGATGGGAGGCCCTAGACACACGACATTTATTTACTGTATAAATTACTTACAATCGATATTGGTGTTACATAGCCACCGCCCCTATAAAAACTTTACCTGTTCTTGATACTGCAACTGCTCCATGGACATTTCTTCTATAAATATCACATTATCTCGTTAGCACTCGTATGTTCTTAAAATCCATAATCTTGTCACATTCTTGTAGGTGCTTCGTTGGCATTGTTTTTACATTTTATCTTCAACGTGTATGACGTTCGTGCTCTTTAACAGTTCCTTTTGTTGTCCATCAAGTTTCCTCGATATATACTTTGCTACAATAACACGTCACTTGAAGCAGAATAGAAGACGTTTGAAGACGAATATGACGTGGCTCATACGAGTACAAGTGCTCGCAGCACGTACCGTACGTTTTGTCTACAAGGATTTTATTGAGAACACTGCTCCTGATTCGCTACAGAATGTCTCACGGCAAGCATAAGCAAGAATATAGTTTAGGCATGACGGCGTAAGAGGCACTATCACATTTCGTTCGCATTGTTCTACATACACTGGATGATTTCGCTCCTAACGGATTCAGATCTTTGGATAATTTTCTGAGGTCACGCAAAACAATACGCAGAACGTTTTCCTAAAGCACAGACGCTTCATCTAGTGTTACGGTAACTGCGAAATTGTTCTAAAGTGTCCGGGGAGGGGGGGAGTCTGAAAGTGTACGATGTCCATAACCCGACGAGCAAATGTGGTGTTCAAGCAAGTGGACGGCACTTTTAATATTGTTACCAGCTTACGTCCGGAGAATTTCGTGAAATATGAGTTTATTACGTATATGCATACATATATAAAACCATGATCAATTTCAACTAAACTTGGTGCAAATATTTCTGTTGTATAGTAATAGGAGACAATTTAACAAATGGGTTCCATGTCGCCAGCATACTTGTTTGTGGCGGCAGGTGTGGATAAAGTGGTTACATGTTAGTATTATAAGGATTGGAACATTTCAACCAAACATAGTACAATTATAAGCTTATCCATTTTAGGTTTTGTAGGACATAAGAGTATATATTAAATGAATATAAATACAGATAACAGTGAGCACTCACATCTGAAGAATTTATTTCCTTCTCTGTATTATACACCGGTTATACATCATACGCTGGGTCGTGGGGAATTAGTTTTGTTAATTAGTGTTTACAGTGAAAACTTATTAATTGTATGGCTAATAGGTAATGGTAATGGAAGCTTTCAGGTGGATATTAACACCTATATCATTCATACTATCACATGCCAGCACATCACACTTCGAAAATAAATATGTAACTTCTGCAGGCCCCATCTGAAGATGAGTCTGAGAAGTTTCAAAAACTAATTTATGAAAATAAACAAATATCTAGAAGTGACTGGTTGCAGATGTCAGATTTGCGTTTCTATTGGTAAAAACTCGACTTACTATCTGGGAATGTATACTGCTGTGATGGGACAGACAGCATCCTTTCGGGTGGTGTGAGGGTGTGAACTTGTTATATACAATCGTGGTCGAAAGCGGACTAGCCGTGTCGAACCCACGGGTTTTGGGACTTTTGAGACGGTCGGTGACAGTCCCAACGACACTGAAGTGTTGTGCTCGGGTATGAACGTGGTAGGAGGTGACATGAATCTAGAATGAATGAAACAGATCCAGTTATGACTTCATACCTGAAAAGATACCAGCACTCCTATAGGGTAGAGGCGAGGGCAAAGGTGGAAGGCAGTGCCATGAAAACAAAACTCTGGAATACATGCAGAAATTTCACCCAAACTTGATTCCCACATTATTATCTGGAAGGAAAACATTCTCGGGTAAAGCACACCTGACACCTTTAAGTGTGGTATGTAAAGGGTTGACACGTAAAGAAACCAAAAACGACCAGGGTTAATGTCGAATCCATAATTATTCGAGGTTTCTCACTACTTCACCTGTAATAGCAAGACTCTGTTAGATGTACGTACTGACTATAATATGAATCTTGATACTGATAAGATTATTGATGTGCTACATAATCCATCAGTTTTTCGTTGTAGCTGTGATCATTTTGCGTTGACTGATGTTGAATTTCAAACTGCTGAAGCTCGGCTTAGTGTTGCTATTGCTCGTATTGACTCTGCATTACGTCTGTTGGCTACTAGTTTAAAAAATTTCCCTCCTCGTGATTTAATTGCATATCGAACATTTATGTTTATGAAAGCTGAAGTTTCAACAAGGGCAGATATTGAAAGGTCTCTGTTGGATTCCTTTCATGTTTGATTTCTTAAATCTGTTGTCATTTATGGAATAAATTCCTTTTCTAAATTTACTGTGGCGTTTCTGACTATCTGGGAGGAGACTGAGTAGTGGAACGTGTTACTTTTACACGTAAACAAGAACGATCTGTCACACTACTACACTTTAAAACACAGTTTATATGTAATTCATGTCACACAGTCTCATACGGAACCTACATCCGCTTTCTTTTATATACTGTATATGATAAGATACTGTCATCTCCCTTCCCTTCTGTGTGAGAGGATGAATGAACAAATGTATTTCTAGTTGCATGCTTGAGGGTAGCAGACAAGGCTGTCTGCTAGAGAACAGTAGGACCAACGTCGGAACAGGTAGCTACGCTTCCTAAAAGCAGAGAGGTTTCTATTCTTAGTATGGTCCTGGCCGTCCGTTGTCATGTTGGTATAGGAAGCTGCCCCTCTGGCCCCTTCCGTTTGTCTTTGTGAGCCACCCTCAGGAAGCACGCTGAGTAGTAGGCAGTTGCAGTCGGGTAGTAGGCGGTTGCAGTCTGGCGGTGGCGAGCGTCTGAAATGGTAAGATCTCCGGCTAAGCGCGTGTCTGCTAAGTCCGTAGGACAATGGATTTGTTAAGTTCAGCCTAACTGAGAATTTAATCACCTTTATTTCGGGTTAGCTCTAAGATATCTAAGGTTATCTTAAATTGCAGCGTAGTGTAATTCTCGTGTGAAGTTCATATTATTTTCCGGGAGTTGCTTTGTTACTACTTTGTGAGTAAAGTGGAACCACGTGTTGATCAGTAACTCTAACTAAGATCAATCTTAAATGCAAATGCTTGTGTGATTATAACGTCTCGTCTTGAGAATATTTTCAATATAGCAACTTTTCTTTATGTTCAACCCACGTGGGGTGTACTTTGTGAGACCAGTACCACGTGCTTATATAACTGTTTGACCCGTCAGGTTAACAGTAAGACGTTAGTAACCAGTTCGAGGTTTTTGCTTTTTGATCTAATTTATTTTAATTATCGTAATTATTGTGGAGTTATACTCTTTGTGTAAACCAAGTTGACCACGGAAAGCATGTGGTGTAATCATCAAAGTAGCCCTAAGCTATTCTTTTCGCGAAGATTTCACAAAGAGTTAATATGAATTTAGTATACCAGTGTGTGGTAATTACATGACGGACAGGATTGTGCTTCGAACGTAATTTCTTTGGGTAAAAATTTGAATCTGTTTGTAGTGGTTAACTTTCTCTTGCATGCGTTTCAACGTTCTTTGCGTGTTGTTTTATGAATGCAGTGTTGTATGCAGACTCCCAATCTTGGCTCCATATTTGACGTGTTCCGTAAGATTTTCACCATCCTAGATAAGGCACCAGCTTGTTACGAATAAAATTTAATATGCTGAAATTTCATGACCAATCTTAAAAATAAATTTCCAAATATAAACTGATTTCTTTCTTTTTATTTAAATTCT
Source organism: Schistocerca nitens (assembly GCF_023898315.1). Lineage (NCBI taxonomy): Eukaryota > Metazoa > Arthropoda > Insecta > Orthoptera > Acrididae > Schistocerca > Schistocerca nitens. The sequence continues at coordinate 379,905,057 of NC_064617.1, forward strand.
CCTTTTTATATATATATTACCGGTTGTTGTACGACTATTAAAAGATCATCATTAATATTAATGTTGCCCAGTAATCCACGGTTAACTTCCCCAGACAGGTCACAGCTTGCAACCCGCTTTTACTATCCATCAGTACCGATATCAGCATAGCAAAATTAAAGATAAAACGTTACAATATTTCAGAATTTTTTTTAGTTTTTAATCCTATGTGTGAGAGTACTCGTCGTATGTTTAAATTACCTAAAGATGACACTGTTTCCGCTTTTATCAGGGGTCGTAGAATCTCTACGAAAGTTGTTTGGTGATGACATGACTGTGTATGATGGAATTTAAGATCTGTAGCTGTTGGTAGGAGAGAATGGCATGTAAGGAGAACTCTTAAACGCTTAGAGCAATTTCCAACAAACTCGACTGTGGCGATAGCGCACTCTACGGAATAGAAGAATAGTGAGAGGGGCCGGAGAGGAGGTCGCATGTAAAGCTAGTCGGAAACGATCGGTATTAACATCGAATTCATAGTTTCATAGATTACTGACAGCCCCGATGTCATGTCACCCTGGAGATGTGACCAGTATAAATGCAGTGACAATTATTGTATATAATCATGTTTTGTCTTCAGTTTAAATTACAATGAATCTGAAAAAATCTTAGCCTATAGTTTGTATATTTTATTTACCGCTTTAAAACTAAGTATATATTCTAGCTTTGTGTTTACACTATAGCTACATTACGTTCTATTTCGCAATACGAAATTAAAATAAAAAAGTAACCCGGCGACGTACAGAAAATGAAAGAGAGGTTCATTAGTGGAGTAAAAATTTTAAGTGAAAGGATATCAGCGTTAGGACTCGCTCATGACACTGCTACCCTCAGTGAAAGTGAGGAATTACAGGACCCTTTGAATGGAATGAACAGTATATTGAGTACAGCATATGGACTGACAGTAAATCGGAGAAAGGCGAATGAAATGAGAAGCAGCCTAAGTGAGAACAGCGAGAAACTTAACATCATAACTGATGATCACGAAGTAGATGAAGTTAAAGAGTTCTGCTAACTAGGCAGCAAAATAACTGATGACGGGCGGAGAAAGGAGGACGTAAGAAGCAGACCAGCACTGACAAAAGTTCCTGGCCAAGAGAATTCTGCTAGTATCAAATATCGATCTTAATATGAGGAAGAAGTTTTGAGGATGTACTTTTGGAGCACTGCACTTTATCGCAGTGAGACATGGACTGTAGGAAGACCGTAACAGTAGAGAATCGAAGCATTTGAGATGTGGTCTACAGAAGAACGTTGAAAATTAGATGACTGATAAGGTACGGAATGAAGATGTTCTCCGGTGAATCGGCGAGGAAAGGAACATATGAAAGACGCAGAGAATAAGAAGGGACAGGATGACAGGACATTTGTAACACACAGGAAATAACTGTTTTTCTTTTCTAAATCTACAAATGCCTTGTACTGTCTTGCATCTTCCTACATTTCTCCGAAACCCGTACTGAGCATCTACCGGGGTCACTTTCTATCAGTGTTTAAATTGTTCTGTAAATAATTTGTGTCAGTATTTTGCAACCACGACTGATGGTTCGGCAATATGCACACCTCTCGGCACCTGCCTTCTTTGGAAAGGGAAAATGGTTATTAGATTCGTCTTAGAGTCTGAGAGTTTTTCGTCTAGGGATAACCACTTGGTAATTTTCTCCTGTTACTATAAAATAGTTGTGTGTATACCAATTTTGGTTGAAAGTGCTAGATGCTCACCAGAATTGTGGTGGAACATACTTATATTCGTCGATTTGTCGTATTTTACAAAGTTCTCAAAATGGAAGCCGATAAGAATATTCAAAATATCCTCTGCGAACTTGTACACCACTTTTACACATTGGATTATGTACAGACGCACCAGTTCAAATATCCCCGCCCCCCCCCCCTCCACCCAGTCCGTTTAGAATAGTTTCGCAGGTTCTGTGACAAAGCGGTAGCCGTGCATCGTCGAGAATTCAGGTAATAAAAAATAAATAAAAAGTTATGTGTGCGCAGTTTGGGTCCGTGAGTAGATTTTTAGTGGAAACTTCGGAATAAAATCATAACAATTGTTTCGCATTGATACGTAATTTAATTATCAGTCTCCTTAATAGAATGGTAACACAGATCAGTGAAGTGGTTACAGAATATATAAATCACAAGTTTATCGCATGTAATAAGGGTATGTGTGCTCATGAAGTCGAAGAAGTGCATAGAGGAATGTTGAACAGTGTGCGTAATATCATCATCGGTAAGATCAGCATTGGCATCTTTTATGAAATAGACAACCGCCTGAAGCAGATCACAGGAATAATAACAGAACTACAGAGAGCACGTTATACAATGAAGCGCCAAAGAAACTGGTACAGGCATACGTTTTCAAATACAGAGATATGTAAACAGATAGAACACGGCGCTGAGGCCGGCAACGCCTATATAAGGCAACACCAGTCTAGCGCAGTTGTTGGATCGGTTACTGCAGCTACAATGGCAAGCTATCAAGATATAAGTGAGTCTGAACGTGGTGTTATAGTCAGCACACAAGCGATGGAACACAGCATCTCGGAAGTAGCAATGCTGTGGGGATTTTTCCGTACGACCATTCCACGAGTGTACTGTGAATATAAGGAATCCAGTAAAACATCAAATCTCTGACACCGCTGTGACCAGAGAAAGATCATACAAGAACGCGACTAACGACGACTGAAAATAATCGTTCAACGTGACAGGAATGCAACCCTTCCGCAAATTTCTGCAGAGTTCAATGCTGGCCCATCAACAAGTGTAAGCGTGCGATCCATTCAACGAAATATCATCGATATGGGCTTGCGGAGCCGAAGGCCCACTCCTGTACACTTGATGGTTGCACAACACAAAGCTTTACGCCTCGCCTGATCCCGTCAACACCGACGTTGGACTGTTGATGACAGGAAACACGTTGCCTGGTCGGACGAGTCTCGTTTCAAATTGTATCGAGCGGATCGACCTGTATGGGTATGGAGACAATCTGATGAATACTTGGACCCTGCATGTCAGTAGGAGACTGTTCAAGTTGGTGGAGGCTCTGCAATGGTGTGGGGCTTCAGCAATTGGAGTGATATGAGACCAGTGATACGTCTAGATGCGAATCTGGCAGGTAGCACGTACCTAAGCGTCCTGTCTGATAAGTTTCATCCACTCATGTCCATTGCGCATTCCGACGGACATGGGTAATTCCAATAGGACAGTGCGACATCCTACTCGTCCGGAATTGCTTCAGAAACACTCTTCTGAGTTTAAACACTTCCGCTGGCCACCAAACTCCCCTAACATGAACAGCATTGAACATATCTGGGATGCCTCGCAACGTGTTGTTCAAGAAAGATCTCCACCGCCTCGTACTCTTACTGATTCATAGACAGCCTACAGGATTCGTGGTGTCAGTTCCCTCCAGCACTACTTCAGACATTAGTAGACTCCATGCCATGTCGTGTTGCGGCACTTCTGAGTGCTCGCGAGGGTCCTACACGATATAGGCAGGTGTGCCAGTTTCTTTGGCTCTTCATTGTAATAATGTGCAGTTATATGCATGATGGGCCAGCTATGTAATCGCGATGCGCCGTGTGTTCCATTTGCTTTTCGATGCTGCCATGCCTCTCACATTCACTAAATACTCGACATTTTACGCTTTTTGGATTCCTTTCAACGTGAGTTTCCACGCTACATCGATTTATGACTCTAGACCGAGGTAATTCGTAACAATTTTGCGTATGCGTCTATACTGGTACGATGAAGTATCAGGCAAAACAAATACTGCGGGACAAACACGTGCAGACATGATCTACCCACTGTGAATTCAACCATTCTTTAAGTGTTATTTGTCTCATAGGTACACTACTGGCCATTAAAGTTGCTACACCACGACGCAAAATTTAACAGACAGGAAGAAGATGCTGTGATACGCAAATGATCAGCTTTTCAGAGCATTCACAAAAGGTTAGCGTCGGTGGTGACACCTACAACGTGCTGACATGAGCAAAGTTTCCAACCGATTTCTCATGCACAAACAGCAGTTGACCGGGTTTGCCTGGTGAAACGTTGTTGTGATGCCTCGTGTAAGGAGGAGAAATGCGTACCATCACGTTTCAGACTTTGATAAAGGTCGGATTGTAGCCTATCGCGATTGCGGTTTATCGTATCGCGACATGGTTGCTCGCGTTGGTCGAGATACAATGACTGTTAGCAGAATATGGAATCGGTGGGTTCAGGAGGGTAATACGGAACGCCGTGCTGGATCCCAAGGCCTCGTATCACTAGCAGTCGAGATGACAGGCATCTTATCCGCATGGCTGTAACGGATCGTGCAACCACGTCCCGATCCCTGAATCAACAGATGGGGACGTTTGCAAGACAACAATCATCTGCACGAACAGTTCGACGACGTTTGCAGTAGCATGGACTATCACCTTGGAGACCATGGCTGCGGTTATCCTTGACGCTGCATCACAGACAGGAGCGCCTGCGATGGTGTACTCAACGATTAACCAGGGTGCACGAATGGCAAAACGTCATTTTTTCGGATGAATCCAGGTTCTGTTTACAGCATCATGATGGTCGCATCTGTGTTTGGCGACGACGCGGCTAACGCATATTGGAAGCGTGCATTCGTGATCGCCATACTGGCGTATCACCCGCCGTGATGGTATGGGGTGCCATTGGTTACACGTCTCGGTCACCTCTTGTTCGCATTGACGGCACTTTGAACAGTGGGCGTTACATTTCAGATTTGTTGCGACCCGTGGCTCTACCCTTCATTCGATCCCTGCGAAACCCTACATTTCAGCAGGATAATGCACTACCGCATGTTGCAGGTCCTGTACGGGCCTTTCTGGATACAGAAAATGTTCGACTGCTGCCCTGGCCAGCACATTCTCCAGATCTCTCAGCAATTGAAAACGTCTGGTCAATGGTGGCCGAGCAACTGGCTCGTCACAATACTCCAGTCACTACTCTTGATGAACTGTGGTATCGTGTTGAAGCTGCATGGGCAGCTGTACCTGTACACGCCATCCAAACTCTGTTTGACTCAATGCCCTAGCGTATCAAGGCCGTTATTACGGCCAGAGGTGGTTGTTCTGGGTACTGATTTCTCAGGATCTATGCACTCAAATTGCGTGAAAATGTAATCACATGTCAGTTCTAGTATAATATATTTGTCCAACGACTACCCGTTTATCATCTGCATTTCTTCTTGGTGTAGCAATTTTAATGGTCAGTAGTGTATTAGCGGTTCAACTTCTGGCCGTACTTCGTCACACAAGAAACTTCGACCGACGAGTGAATAGACGTCCCTGAGTCAATAAATCGGACCGATGGATTGTCTCCTGGTTTAAGATCGAAAGATCCGCCCGCAAAGCTTGCAGAAGTAGGCTGCTTGTAACGTACGCACGCAGAGAAGCCCGCATGGCTACAAACGATGGCGGGTGGCTCGCACCTGGAGGCCCTCGAGAGCCACTCGACCGGCCGGTATTTGGGGCCTCGATGTAAGGCGCCGCCGGCCGTATTTTTAGCAGCGGGCGCCACGGACTGGAGCCTCCATGGCGCCGGCCGCATCCACTGGCTTTGACGATGCTCTGCCGCCCTGCACAGCTCGCTCCTGGCGGTACTCCAATTAAAGTGCGACAGTGAGCCACACTGCAGCACTTGTAGTTACTTGAACATCCAGAAAGGTGTGAACCCTCAAGTTGCTGCATGCCAGTCTGTAGCAGGCCTAGTTCTGCTTGTCAATCGCCAGGCGCAGATTCCCCCCCCCCCTCCCTCACCCACCCACACCCCCCAAACACCCCCCAAAAAATACACATTTCAGAAGAAGAAATCTTGATGACAACCTCATTTAGTGGAGAATATTTTATAACAGTTATACTGGGTATGGTTCAAAATGGCTCTAAGCACTATGGGACTTAACATCTGAGGTAATCAGTCCCCTAGACTTAGAACTACTTAAACCTAACTAACCTAAGGACATCACACACACCCATGTTCGAGGCAGGATTCGAACCTGCGACCGTAGCAGCAGCGCGGTTCCGGACTGAAGCGCCTAGAACCGCTCGGCCACAACGGCCGGCTATACTGGATATACCAGGGAGTATGGTCAATATAATGTGAGTCAAAAAGGACTTTTACAACTTTGGAATGATGTATTAATTTATTGAGATAAGTTACTGAATCGGTAGGTGTGTCATTTTATAGCAGAGAATATCAAGTTTCACATAAAACTGTCAAGTGTCTTTTTGCTTCGATGTGACTAGCATTTGTAATGCGGGCAAACATCCCACCGGTAACCAGTTTCTTCCCACACTCATTGCAGCAAATGGGGCGCAACTTGTGCAGCGCAGATACGATTTTTCAGTTCGGCTACATTGTTTGGTTGAAGAACACACACACGGTCCTTAAAGAAACCTCAGAGAAGGAAATACTTTTGTGTCATATCTGAGGAGCGAGGTGGCCATGCGATTGGCCCTTCACGGCCAATCCACCGAACTAGCAAACAATTATCGAGGGAACCTCAAAATTCCGTGAGGAAATGAGGTGGTGCACCGTCTTGTTGGCAGTAAACCATTCCATCTCGGTCGTCTTCATCGATCTGTGGAATTAAAAAGTTTTCGATCATATTATAAAATAAATAAAATATTAATTATTGTATATTTATGATAGTGATTGGTTGTAATTAATATTTGCTTATCTGGAACGTGGACGTTTAATTATTTGGTATCAGACGCTTGACAATGGCTGTTTCGTAAATGCAGTGTTATTCGTAGTTGACCGTGAAATGTGATTCAAATAATCGGACTTCGTATTTAAATCGTTTCCAAAGACTGCTGCGGTAGGTGCGGACTCAAAATCTAAATCTCAATATTAGAATAATTTGCCTGCCATGTCAATACGTCGTACAGAGGTGACTGTCTACTAAACATAAAAAAGTTTACACAGTTAGTTAAATCAGATATATTCAACGAATAAGCCTACAGTTAAATAATTCTACTTACTTTCATAAATATAAATTCTTTACAGAATCGAGTGCCTAGTAAGATTGCAACTCGCAGTGTTCCTATATAACTTCAAATATGGCGGTGTGCCAGTTAATAAAATATACGTGCTTCCCGCTCCAGACCTACTTCTTCTTAATCAAACATAAGAGTGTCCAAATTGTATTTTGTTTTATCAGCGACATAGCGCTGCAGTTCTGTGACATAGGCTTTATTTATTTGTCAGAGATTAATTATTTAATTAAGATTTCGCGTTTCCGAGGAAACTCACGCACGGCATGCAAATGTGCCTTTATAATATCCAGATACACAATAATAGTGACAGTTTTCTCCATGAGGAAGAAAGGACCGTACACTTTCCATTTGCTAAGGGCGCAAAGCAGATTAAGTATGGCGCTGTGTCGAACGTGTTCCAGGGTTGCATGTGGATTTTCGCTGCCTCATATTCTGCAATTGTGCGTGTTCACCACGCCACTGATATGAAATGTTGACTCATCGCTGAAGATTACTGGGTTCAAGAATCTCTCGTCGTCGTCTATCCAATGCAACATTCCCGCGCAGAGTTCCCCACGAACAACCTTGTCTGCATCACTAATGTACCGTGCCACTGCGAATCTTCATGGTTTCCAGTGTTACCGTCTACGCAGTACTCGCCAAACAGTCTTTTTTGGAAGGCCAGTCTTGCGAAGCGCACGTCACATTGATTTTTGTGGACTGAGGGAAAAGTTCTCCCTAACCTGTTCGACGTATCAACACGTGGGCCACCTGGCGATTTAATATGTCACAGTGAACAACTCATCTCAACAAAGTTCTTGTGCCAAAAGTAATTGCAGGCCTGCTTGGAGGTTATTTAGAGTGTTCGATGCAAAATTTAGGCCGAACAGTTGTTGCAGAGCTCGTTTCATGAAACCGAAACTTACAGCGAGCAGCCGGCTGGAGTGGCCGAGCGGTTCTAGGCGCTTCAGTCCGGAGCCGCGCGACCGCTACGGTCGCAGGTTTGAATGCTGCCTCGGGCATGGATGTGTGTGATGTCCTCAGGTTAGTTAGGTTTAAGTAGTTCTAAGTTCTAGGGACTGATGATCTCAGAAGTTAAGTCCCGTAGTGCTCAGAGCCATTTGAACCATTTTTGAGACAGCGTAACTGACGGCGCGCAAATTATCTAGAGTATTTGAAACTGAGAACGCTTAGCGACTTCCAAGAAACTTTACACATAATTTCAAAACCTTAGGGAAACTTCTTCTCGCTGACATCGTCCCCCAAAACATTGAACCAAAACTCTATTTATTACTACATTTTCACTGTTCATACAGTAAAGCTGCAGATCGTGCAGTGACCGCTCGTCCCACTTTCCCCACAGAAAGAAATCCGGGGACGTCTTATCCGGTGAACGTGCGGGCCATGGTATGGTGCTTCGACGACCAAGCCACCTGTCATGAAATATGCTATTCAATATCGCTTCAACAGCACGCGAGCTATGTGCCGGACATCTATCATGTTGGAAGTACATCGCCATTCTGTCATGCAGTGAAACATCTTGTAGTAACATCGGTACAACATTACGTAGCAAATCAGCATACATTGCACCATTTAGATTGCCATCTATAAAATGGGGGCCAATTATCCTTCCTCCCATAATGCCGCACCGTCGCCATGCAATTCCTGGTGCATAGAAATATGGTACGGGTGCAATCGATGTTGATGTAGCATTCTCAACATCGACGTTTTTGAGATTCCCAATTCTCGCGCAATTTGTCTGCTACTGATGTGCGTATTAGCCGCGACAGCAGCTAAAACACCTACTTGGGTATCATCATTTGTTGCAGGTCGTTGTTGACGTTTCACACGTGGCTGAACACTTCTGTTTCCTTAAGTAACGTAAGTATCCGGCGAACGGTCCGGACACTTGGATGATGTCGTCCAGGACATCGAGCAGCATACATAGCACACGCCCGTTGGGCATTTTGATCACAATAGCCATACAGCAACACGACATTGACCTTTTCCGCAATTGGTAAACGGTCCATTTTAATACGGGTAATGTATCACGAAGCAAATACCGTCCGCACTGGCGGAATGTTACGTGAAGCCACGTACTTATACGTTTGTGACTATTACAGAGCCATTATTGCAAAGCGAAAAAAGTGGTCCAACTAATACATTCATATTTCTTTACGTACTACACGAATATGTAATAAAAATGGTGGTTCCTATTTTTAAAAAACGCAGTTGATATCCGTTTGACCTATCGCAGCGCCATATAGCGGGCCAACCATAGCGCCATTTGGTTTCCCCCTTCAAGTTAGACGAGTTTCGTTCTTTCTGGTTTTTTCGTTTGATGCTTATTTCGTGAGATATTTGGCCCGGTCACTATCAATGGACCACCCTGTATATTTGGACATGTAAATATGAATGTTGTCACGTGGAGATAACTGATGATCCAGAGAGGAGTAGGTGGCAGACAACCAACATCTATAAGGTTACTGTAGCCAAAGTAGATGTTCATGTTTGTATCAAAGCTTGTCTAGCAATCTTCGGTGTAAGTAACGGACGCCTATCCCATGATATTCAACAAAAGAAAACATCTGAAACTCATGAAGTTAGTTTCTGTGTTTCATTAGGCAACAAAACAGTAGACGTACATTGACAGTGATAGATTTGTGTGTAACATGACATTAAAATCTAAGTATTTTATTTAAGGTGTATAAGCGGGAGAGACGTAACAATGACCCAAATAAATGCAGCAAGGAGAACCAGGAATTTCCATGGGGGTCATGTACGAGTAAGTAGTTCTTCTATGCAGTCAGTTCACTATTCCAGGAAAAAGAATCCCAACATGACGTATCTGTGTGCAGATCGAAACAATACCAACGTGTACAGTCTTTTCCTAAGGTAAGCGCAAACATAGCAACAAGGTGCCTCTTAGCGTTGGCATGTATTTTATCAGTTTCTCAATGTTGTCTTTGCAAAACCATTTACTGGCACGTGTCAAGCTTTTTATCACCTTAAGATGCAAATTTCATGTGAAAAATATGGTCAGAAAAAGAAAGAACTAGAAGAAAAACTGAACTTCCATGTCAAACAGGCTAGTACTGCCTAATAAAACCTGAAAACGGACTCAGAATTTCCAAAAACTTGTAATTCCGTTATGGTCATTGCTTTGATCAACGGATACCTTTTTTTGCGACGTCGGATTATGATAGTGCTCACTGACTCGATATCCTTGAGCCATATGTGATGTATTTTCACCAGTTTTCCCTTTTATGGGACTTTTCACTACAATTAATGATAATTTGTGGTTGTGGATGTTTGATAATGTATAAAATAAATCTTCACATACTATCGTTCCTCTTTATTAATTACTATTTATCATATTACGTTCCAGTGTAAAGAACATGACAGATCAGAAACAATATCGTATCCATACTGTATGGATTTCCGTTAAAAAATAAGAATAAAATAGTTTCATATATTTTTTTCCAACCTCATTAACACAACTCAATTTTTTTCCATTTCTAAATACTGTATGTTAGCCCGTTTTTCCACCCATGTCTTTAACTGATGTTATTATGTTAAAACATTTTAACATTACATTGTTAATATTATTATTTAAATCGGTGACGTCTGTGACCCGTTAAAAGTGTGGCTGATGGCAACTAGTATCATCGGGGGAGGGGGGGGGTAGGAGGAATCAGCAAAAAACTACCCCCCCCCCCTGCCCCTCTCGTCGACGGCCCACCCCTAGATCCGAGACTGAAATGTGTTATGGATCTGATATACTTGGGCAGCACAGAATACAGATTGAGAATAAACCAAAGAAAGATGAAAGTATTGCGGATTATAATATATGAGATTTAAACTCTCTGCTTCTGAAGGAAGCTCCCCAGAATTTCAACCACTGGGTCCAAGCGTACAGAAGAAAGAGGTAAGAAAGATAACGGGTATCAGTAGTCTATAAAGTAGTGTTCCGTGAATGTAGTATCTCAGATGAATTACGAACTGTAAGTTAATTAGAAATACGTAAATAAACCTGAATTAATTGTAAAGTCTTTGTGTATCATTGAAACATGAATTTTTGGCTGATCCGCTTCGTGTAGATCAATCCCTAAATCCGTCTCTCCGCTAGTTGTTTCGATGAAAGAACAAAAAAATATATCAGTTGTAGCAGAAATAATTATGATCTAACAAGTAGATAGTACCCTGATTCATACTTTTCTGTGTGGGTTGGTTGGTTGACTTGGGGGAGGGGACCAAACAGTGAGGTCATCGGTCTCATCGGCTTACGGAAGGATAGGGAAGGAAGTCGGTCGTGTCCTTTTAAAGGAACCATCCCAGCATGTGTCTGAAACGATTTAGGGAAGTCACGGAAAACGTAAATCAGGATGGCCGGACGCGGGTTTTGAACCGTCGTCCTCCCGAATGCGAGTCCAGTAAGCTAATCACTGCGCCACCTCGCTTGGCTAGTAGTTTGATGCACCTCTTAATATATCGAGGTAGGGGCAATTTGGATTTTCACTCAAGTAATAGGAATTCCGCAGTGTAGCCAACGACTCAAATGGCCTGGAGATGGCCACACCTTCCCTCACAGCAAAGGCGCCTTTCCCGCCCCGCAGCTGTTCCTTTAGTTATTTTTAAAAAATCCGAGATGTAAGTTATATCTACAAATTCTGTGGGGTGGGGTGATACAGAGGACAATTCCGTGTTTCGTCCTGGTTGGCCGTGACGGGTGCAAGGCTGGCAGCTGACACTCAAAGGCATGATTCTTCGTGTTTGCGTGGCCGAGTTATCGGTTAAATTTTTGGAATTGTTTTAACATAGGCCAGCAGCGACTGGGCTGCGCTTAATGTGTCGGCCACTTCAAATTGCCTCATAGCGAAGGGAATTGTTGTATCTGTCTACTAACCTCAGTGGCTTACAACATATCACCAGCTTTTGATCGGCCGATTGTAATTTAACCGTGATTTTCCAACGAAGACGCCAGAAACCTTGAGAAGCAAAGTTTTTCGTCACTTGAGTCTGACACTGCCGTTCTACACACCCGTCTCCTGGCCCAGCTCTGGTGTTTGACTTTAGCTACGACTGGAGAATATCTACTACATCAGGCAACGTCTGATTTCTAGGAACGTCTTGGTAATATTCGGTTTTCCTTAGCACTTTTTTTCATGATTTTCTTATTTAGTTATTTCATTTCTTTCACGTTTCTTGAATGGATTCTTGTTACAGTGACTGTTGTTCTTCGATGTTTCTGCTCATTGCTATGCCTAGTGCATGTATTAATTGCTCTGCAAGTCTGAGTAGCATATGGGTAACGCGATTATTTCTGCTACACCGATGATAATATGTTCATGGGCGCGATCTTTGGAGGTAACAATTGTCATGTTCTCCAGTACCCTGCGGGCCAGAAATGTGTACATCAATTGTGACTTGTATAATTTAATGCTTCCAGTGCGTCTTGATAGTTTTTGGACGTAAGTTTTTTCTATGTGTTGGTTTTCACAAGTGGATAGATATTACCGTAAAATAAATAGTGCGGTGACTGAACCTCCTTTTGCTGTTACTTCCACAGGTAGGTAACCTATGCCACTGTTTGAATTGTGATTTTACTGGGGTCATCATCCGTCTCTCATATACAGGGATTGCGCAAATCATAATTCACGTATACGAGTAATGGGGAGCGTTCTGTCTGCTAGAATGTACAATTAGCATTGGACAGTATGCGCCTTTTTTCTGGGATATGTTTTACTATCACTATTAATCATGTTCGTGTATTTCTCCCGTTCCCAAATATGTTATTATTATCATTAGTAGGAATCATTTATATACCGACCATTGCCAGCATCATACAATACATATACAAGACAGTAATCATAATTTATCATGTATAGTTCGCCGTACTAAACTGAAGACCTACAAAAGATTGGTCATTAATACATACACTGTTATCCTGTCATGAGACATCTAGAAAATTATGCATACATATACCACCCTGTTTGCCCGAACCTATGGACTACGTATCTTTATTGATATTTCGAGACAGCCACAACGAATGGTGGAAAAAACAGTTACTATGTCGATTCATAGTAATGTGTGATGGGCCTCAAATATGTAGGGAAACAGGAGCAAGCTGACAATGTTACTGTTAACTATTTTTATCTCTCACTTTTGAAATAGTTGTATTTTCTTTGCGTGTATTAATAGAATAGATTTTTTTTATTCTACCTAGTTATAGAATTGTTTTGATATACTCACCACTACATTTCCAATTTTACAAAATAAAACAACAGCGTCTTCTTGTCGCAGTACTTGGGACAAGACAACAGTACTGACAAAAATGGAATATATTTTTATTCTTAGAAAGTGTTAGACAATTTTAACTAATGAAACGTTGCTCTATACTCTCCTTAAATAGTATATAGTGAAAGGAGTATTGTGCTGCGAATTAATACTACTAAATATCAGTGTGTTCCATTTTCAAACATCACACACAAATTTTCCTACTCCAGCGTACGGACAATTCTCACGCCTTCACGTGTGATATTTGCAACACACTTTCGGAGTGTCAACGAAAGTCACATCACGTGCAGAACGCCATATTCTATTTTCTTCGGAGTTTTTCCTCTGTTTCTTTATACATTCTTGACCCACGGTGTGTGCATTGTTACAATCAATGTCTCATTCATATGTTAGCTTGTAAAGACACTTTCACTTTGCGTACTGTGGTTTTTTCGTAATAGATTTGTTTTAGACAGTGGTTTGAAATCAAAAATACTTGGGCGCTGTTTCGGCGCAATAGGAGCACAACTTGTTGAAGGTGCTGATTCTTGATTCTTTCATTTTGTTATGGTACACTAGATTCAGTCGATAGAGCGGCAGCGCTCTGAATTCCCACTTAGAAAAAGTCACATTTACGAAGTCACCCAGAATCTTAAATGACAGGAAGAAGCGAAGACTTACTCTAAGAATGGCAGCTGTTGGTCAAAGTAGACGACAGTGTTAGAATGAGAAAGAGGCGAACTGTCTGCTTGTGTATGTGGTTGTCTACATTTCTTCGACTAATTATTTTCTTCTTTACATTTTTCTAGTTTATGTGGATGTGATCCTGGTGGACAGGCTCGTGTGTTATACAGAGAGGTACGAGAAACTGTAGAGATGACGAAACGCATCAATATTTTTAATCCGAGCTACGACTCCGGCTTACCGGCGGGTTGGCTCCCGGCCATAAGGAAGCTATACGACGAACACTGATGAGCTCTTCTGAAAGGAGCGTAAACATCAACATAAACAAGAAAATCTAAACATTGGCGCCGTATGAGTATCCAATTTTTTATGCTAAACGTCATGGTAGTGTGAAGCAGTATGTGGACAAACAGTAAGGCAGATTGGCCGGCTGGGGTGTTGTAGTGCCGACCTAAACGCAGCCATATTACACTTTTTAAAAAAAAAAAAAAAAAAAAAACGTTCGTTGGACCACCTGCGGAGAGGCTATGGAGAGGACTTTGGGGTAGAAAAAGTGCTTAATTTTACAGGCACCTAATACACTAAAGTGACAAAGAAACTGGTATAGACATGCGTATTCAAATACAGAGACATGTAAATACAGGCAGAATAGGGCGCTGCGGTCGGCAACGCCTATATAAGAAAACAAGTGTCTGACGCAGTTGTTAGACCGGTTGCTGCTGTTGCAATGCCAGGTCATCAAGATTTAAGTGAGTTCGAATGTGGTGTTACAGTCGGCGCACTAGCGTTGGGACACAGCATCTCCGAAGTGGAGATGATGTGGGGATTTTCCCGTACGACCCCAGTGCACCGTGAATATCAGAAAATCGGTAAAACATCAAATCTCCGACATCGTTGCGGCCGGAAAAAGATCCTGCAAGAACGGGACCAACGACGCCTGAAGAGAATCGTTCAACGTGACAGGGGTGCAACCCTTCCGCATATTCTTGCAGATTTCAATGCTGGGCGATCAAGAAGTGTCAGCGTGCGAGCCATTCAACGAAACATCATCACAGATATGAGCTTTCGGAGCCAAAGGTCCACTAGTGTCGCACCCTTGATGACTGCACGACACAAAGCTTTACGCCTCGCTTGGGCCCGTCAACACCGACATTGCACTGTTGATGACTGGAAACATGTTGCCTGATCGGACGAGTCTCGTTTCAACATGTATCGAGTGGATGGACGTGTACGGGTATGGAGACATCATCATGAATCCGTGGACCCTGCATGTCAGCAGGGGTCTGTTCAGACCGATGGAGGCTCTGTAATGTTGTGGTTACTGTGCAGTTGGAGTGATATGGGACTCCTGATACGTCTAGATACAATTCTGACAGGTAACGCATACGTAAGCATTCTGACTGATCACCTGCATCCATTCATGTCCATTGTGGTTCCGACGGACTTGTGCAATTCCAGCAGGACAATGGGAAACCCCACACGTTCAGCATTGCTACAGGGTGTCTCCAGGAACACTTTTCTGAGTTTAAACACTTTCGCTGGCCACCAGACTCCCAAGACATGAATATTATTGAGCGTACCTGGGATGCCTTGCAATGTGCTGTTCAGAACAGACCTCCACACCCTCGTACTGTTACGGATTTATGGATAGCCCTGCAGGATGCATGGTATCAATTCCATCCAGCACTACTTCAGGCATTAGTCGAGTCTATGCCACGTCGTTTTGCGGCACTTCTGCGTGCTCACGGGGACCCCACACGATATTGGGCTGGTGTACCATTTTCTTTAGCCCTTCAGAGTATTTGGTAGGCTGTTTCCGTGACCGCGTAAATATAAAGAAAAAACTAAATTTTTTACGATGCTTTTCAGAAGGTTTGTTCCATCATCAGGATGCAAATTATATATTTAGAGCAGATACTTTGCTCCCAATGTAACCCTTATCTACACTCCTGGAAATGGAAAAAAGAACACATTGACACCGGTGTGTCAGACCCACCATACTTGCTCCGGACACTGCGAGAGGGCTGTACAAGCAATGATCACACGCACGGCACAGCGGACACACCAGGAACCGCGGTGTTGGCCGTCGAATGGCGCTAGCTGCGCAGCATTTGTGCACCGCCGCCGTCAGTGTCAGCCAGTTTGCCGTGGCATACGGAGCTCCATCGCAGTCTTTAACACTGGTAGCATGCCGCGACAGCGTGGACGTGAACCGTATGTGCAGTTGACGGACTTTGAGCGAGGGCGTATGGTGGGCATGCGGGAGGCCGGGTGGACGTACCGCCGAATTGCTCAACACGTGGGGCGTGAGGTCTCCACAGTACATCGATGTTGTCGCCAGTGGTCGGCGCAAGGTGCACGTGCCCGTCGACCTGGGACCGGACCGCAGCGACGCACGGATGCACGCCAAGACCGTAGGATCCTACGCAGTGCCGTAGGGGACCGCACCGCCACTTCCCAGCAAATTAGGGACACTGTTGCTCCTGGGGTATCGGCGAGGACCATTCGCAACCGTCTCCATGAAGCTGGGCTACGGTCCCGCACACCGTTAGGCCGTCTTCCGCTCACGCCCCAACATCGTGCAGCCCGCCTCCAGTGGTGTCGCGACAGGCGTGAATGGAGGGACGAATGGAGACGTGTCGTCTTCAGCGATGAGAGTCGCTTCTGCCTTGGTGCCAATGATGGTCGTATGCGTGTTTGGCGCCGTGCAGGTGAGCGCCACAATCAGGACTGCATACGACCGAGGCACACAGGGCCAACACCCGGCATCATGGTGTGGGGAGCGATCTCCTACACTGGCCGTACACCACTGGTGATCGTCGAGGGGACACTGAATAGTGCACGGTACATCCAAACCGTCATCGAACCCATCGTTCTACCATTCCTAGACCGGCAAGGGAACTTGCTGTTCCAACAGGACAATGCACGTCCGCATGCATCCCGTGCCACCCAACGTGCTCTAGAAGGTGTAAGTCAACTACCCTGGCCAGCAAGATCTCCGGATCTGTCCCCCATTGAGCATGTTTGGGACTGGATGAAGCGTCGTCTCACGCGGTCTGCACGTCCAGCACGTCCAGCACGAACGCTGGTCAAACTGAGGCGCCAGGTGGAAATGGCATGGCAAGCCGTTCCACAGGACTACATCCAGCATCTCTACGATCGTCTCCATGGGAGAATAGCAGCCTGCATTGCTGCGAAAGGTGGATATACACTGTACTAGTGCCGACATTGTGCATGCTCTGTTGCCTGTGTCTATGTGCCTGTGGTTCTGTCAGTGTGATCATGTGATGTATCTGACCCCAGGAATGGTGTCAATAAAGTTTCCCCTTCCTGGGACAATGAATTCACGGTGTTCTTATTTCAATTTCCAGGAGTGTATAAGTTTTTATATCCAATGTATTTCAAAGTTTTCATATCAAACATCTAGGGATTACAGATCACGTAATGAGGAACAACTTCCATTAGACACACTATCTCCGCTGGCGCTCCTGAGCGAAGGAGCCTTAGGACGACCCGGGACGACGAGATTTAATGGAATTACCGTGATCTGCTACCCAGGTGCGTGGCCTATGCATACTACCTGCTCCAGTAAATAGAATGAATTTGAACATGAAAACTTTGAGAGTGAGTATCTTTAAGCGAAGAAAGACATTTTGGAAGCGAATCAGGAACTGTCATTTGGCCCGGCCCCTTTCACGTCGACTAGATGACTGAGTATGGGCAACACACACTGCATGCGCACGTCGCAGAGTGCCTCGTCTCAGGGGCATAACCAACAATAAAAGACACCTAGCGTCGCCGGGAAGCGTCAGCGAATATTTTGTCTCTAACAAAAGTTGTCCCCCATAACGTGATAAATCACACTTAGACGGTTGATGCGAAAACTTTGAAATATCCTGTATATTCCGCAGCTAAGCTAATATGAAGAACTACGGAAAAAATTAAATGATTTGAGGAAAGAAAATGTCCCACCAACTATGCACTAGGCGATTCACTATTCACAAACCATTTAAGTCGGCACGAGGTACTGAATCCAAAAAAATAAATAAATAAATAAATAAAGAAAAGAATTACCTCCAAGAAAACTGTCTATTGACACACATCGTTCCTGTGAAACACAACTAGCTCTTTATTCACATGAAGTGTTGATTGCTATTGACAAGGGATTTTGACACTGTGCCACGTAAGCAGCTTGTAGTGAAAATTCGTGCTTATGGAATATTGTCTCAGTTATGTGACTGGATTTGTGATTTTTTGTCAGAGACGTCACAGTTCGTAGTAATTGACGGAAAGTCATCGAGTAAAACAGAAGTGATTTCTGGTGTTCCCCAAGGTAGTGTTATAGGCCCTTTGCTGTTCCTTACCTATACAAACGATTTGGGAGACAATCTGAGCAGCCGTCTTAGGTTGTTTGCAGATGACGCTGTTGTTAATCGACAAATAAAGTCATCAGAAGACCAAAACAAATTGCAAAACGATTTAGAAAAGATATCTGAATGGTGCGAAAAGTGGCAGTTGACCCTAAATAACGAAAAGTGTGAGGCCGTCCACATGAGTGCTAAAAAGAACGCGCTAAACTTCGGTTACACGATAAATCAGTCTAATCTAAAAGCCGTAAATTCAACTAAATACACAGGTATTACAATTACGAACAACTTAAATTGGAAGGAAAACATAGAAAATGTTGTGGGGAAGGCTAACCAAAGACTGAGTTTTATTGGCAGGACACTTGGAAAAAGTAACGGATCTACTAAGGAGACTGCCTACACCACAGTTGTCCGTCCTCTTTTAGAATACTGCTGCGCGGTGTGGGATCCTTACCAGGTAGAACTGACGGAGTACATCGAAAAAGTTCAAAGAAAGGCAGCACGTTTTGTATTATCGCGAAATATGGGAGAGAGTATCACAGAAATGATGCAGGATTTGGGCTGGAAATCATTAAAACAAAGGCGTTTTTCGTTGCGACGGAATCTTCTCACGGAATTCCAATCACGAACTTTCTCCTCCGAATGTGAAAATATTTTGTTGACACCGACCTACATATGCAGAAACGATCACCACGATAAAATAAGGGAAATCAGAGCTCGTACAGAAAGATATGGGTGTTCGTTCTTTCCGCGAGGTATACGAGATTGGAATAATAGAGGATTGTGAAGATGGTTCGATGAAACCTCTGCCAGGCACTTAAATGTTATTTGCAGAGTATCCATGTAGATGTAGATGTAGACGTAGAAAAGCATTTTAAGACAGGCCCCTACTCCGCAATACTAAATCAGTACCTTGCCTGGAGGCGATGAATGGAAGTGTTGGATCGTCATATCTCGCACAGATATGCAAGACCTAAACGACTTACACACACCTCTTCTGAGTATTTACTGTATGTCATTGAACGTACGTTGCGTTTTCCATCTTTCAGGAAAAGGATGATTTCGTAAGTCCCAAAAAAAATGGTTCAAATGGCTCTGAGCACTATGGGACTTCACTGCTAAGGTCATCAGTCCCCTAGAACTTAGAACTACTTAAACCTAACTAACCTAAGGACATCACACACATCCATGCCCGAGGCAGGATTCGAACCTGCGACCGCAGCGGTCGCGCGGTTCCAGACAGTAGCGCCTAGAACCGCTCGGTCACCCTGGCCGGCCTCGTGAGTCCCATTCCACAGCTATGATATCTCGCTCTGCTAAGACATACTTGCAGCTTGTCGGTTGCTGTAAGACTCCTCTAATGTACTTGGTTGGTGCACACTCCTGACACGCGCGTTCCACATTTTCCTTTCTTACTCTTCTGCCTAGGTACTACGGAGGAACTGCCCCCTGTCTTTTCCCTACCTATTTGAACAATTCTGCTTAACGGTTCCTACACATGGACCAAGAAATTCCGAATTTGTAATATATAGTTTCGCAATACCTGTCTATAAATTCAAGAATATACACTGCGCAACACAAAGGATCACGCTTTTGGAACCCCGTAATTGTCTGCAGTTGCGGCACAGAAGATTGAAATTTGACTGAAAGCTGCCTACAACCTTTATCTGTAAAGGTGCAAAAGTCTGGCGGCCTGCGACCTCACCCTCGGGCTCAGCTACTCTCCAAACAGAAATGTGTCGACACATGCGAAAAAAAGACCAGAGCTCAGAAGTTCATCTGAGGTGCAAGGGGATTATGATATCACATTGACACCAAATTTCACAACTGTGCCCAATGCCACCGCGGACGAGTCTCATGACGGGAGGTCGTCACACATGCTCTTGCATCTCGCCTGTTCACACGAAGCCTCTGCGATGGAGGTCAGAACCGCGACGCCCAGCGCTGAACACATGCTGGTTCCATACGAGTGGCATAGGAAAACATGACACACAGCATCTTAGAATCGACTCATCGACTCGAAATGGTCCCAGGAGGTGCCATAAAGGGAATCAATGAAACCATCCATTCACTTGCGGCGTCGATTCCCACGCATGTCGGGGTCGAAAACGAAAGTTTGCATTGCAGCGAGCAATAGGACACTGCTGACAATCCTCGGACAATTCAACCCTTCACTGCGAACATCATGGGCTGCAGCCCGATTGAATGTGATCTCACACCTTTGGAGTGTAGCGTGACCGCAATTTTTGCCCTGGTATACAATGTGGAACCACTAGAGATGGTTCGAAATCATTCGAGGAAGTATGGACGTTAACCAAAGCAGAAAAATGTATTTATGCTTCTTCAGGCTTCCTTTTTTCTGATCTCCTGTGGTGTGTGCGCAGAGCGATGCGACCTCGAAACCCACGTGAATAAAACGGCAAAGGGTGTGTCTAAAACTCCCAGTTCAGCAACACCACAGGTGCTACCTGCGTACCTTTGAAGGGCTCTTTAAAAATGTCTCTGTACAGCGATGCCTACGCGGTGACAATATTGAACTACCTGAAAAAAGACGTAAATTAGTTCCAAACTACGGCGTCCACACTCTTTATTCATCATGAAAAGTCACCACAGATATTCGGATTTAGGTTATGACACGTCCGATATGCCTGTTATCATTGGCGATGACCTAAAGTAGACGAATAGCGAAATTTTGCATAAACCGCTGAAGTGTAGGAACATCGATGCTGTCAATGAGGACGAGCGGTTCTAGGCGCTTCAGTCTGGAACCACGCGACCGCTACGGTCGCAGGTTCGAATCCTGTCTCGGGCATGGATGTGTGTGATGTCCTTAGGTTAGTTAGGTTTAAGTAGTTCTAAGTTTTAGGGGACTGATGACCTCAGATGTTAAGTCCGATAGTGCTCAGAGCCACTTGAATCATTTTTTTGCTGTCAACGATCATCTGAATGGCTGTTTTAGCTCAGCGATGGTTTTGGGGTTATTGCTGAATGCTCAGATGCGGAGAATATGGCGACCAATCGAGGCCCATGCCAATGACCTCTGGATACCCCAGAGCCAGAATACGGTCCCCAAAGCGCTCCTCCAGGACATCAAACACTCTCCTGCTTCAATGGGGTCGAGCTCCGTCTTGCATGAACCACATCTTGTCGCAGTCATGGTCACTTTGGATAATGGGGATAAAATCATCTTTCAAAACCTTCACGTAGCTTTTGGTAGTCACCGTGCCATCAAGGAATATCCCAACGATTATTCGCAGACTGGACATTGCACACCACACAGTCACCCGTTGAGGATAAAGAGACTTCTCGGTCATGAAATCCGGACTCTCAGTCCCCCAGACGCGCCAGTTTTGCTCGTTGACGAATCCATCCACGTGAAAGTGGGCTTCGTCACTAAACCAAACCATACAACGCATACTAATTCCCATCATGCCCCGCGGCCAACCGTGCAGTTTGAACGTCCTAACGCAAACTGCTCAGTTTAATAATTGTCACCCTATATTTACCACTCCCTAACTGCCAGGCGGATACGCAACCCTTTCGACAACCCTCTGGTTTGGCAAGCGGCCCTCAGGTACTAGTGTGGAGCAGGATGTCTCTCCTGTCAGCGGGTAGAAATCTGTGAATTGGTATCTCTGTACAGGGACATTTTTAAGGTGCCCAAGAAAGGTGCTCAAGGGCGTTGCCGAATTGGGAGGTTTGTGAGAGCGACCCTTTGCCTTTTCATTCCCACTCGTGTCAGCGTCACACTCCCCTGTGCAGACGCCTCAGAAGGACGCGAAAAAGGAGTGACGAAAGAACATAAACACGTTTTTCTGATACGGATAATGTTCAAATTTTCTCGAATGGTTTTGAAACATCCCTAGTGGTTCCACTCGGTATACCAGAGCCAAACCAGCGGTGGCGTATACTCTAAAGGAGTGAGATCACATTCAATGGGGCTGTAGCCCATGATGTGCGTAGAGAAGGGTTGAATCGTCCAGGGGGTCTGAGCAGCGTCAAAGGTCGTCAAGAACGTCGTCCTTTTGGTCATCACATTGCAAACCGTTGTTTTCGACCCCGAAATTTGTGGGAAATAACCTCCCAAGGGAAGGGAAGGTTTCATTTACGCCCTTTATACCATCTCCTGAAGCGTTTTAGAAAGGCGGTGTGTCTGAAATGTTTTCCCCGGCCACCCATAAGAATGTCGTTTGATTTAAACGCTGGGCGTCGCGGTTCTGACCTTCGTCACAGAGACGTCATGTGGAGGGGTGAGATGTGGGTAACGGGAGGTGGGAGGGGTGACGAAGACCTCCCCGTCTCGCAACACATTCACGGTAGAGTTGGGCAAAATTTTGGTGAAATCGGTGCTCATGTGACATCATTAACGAACCTTACACCTTACATGAACTTTAGAGCTCTGGTCTTTTTTTTTTTCGCATATGTCGGCAGCTTGCTGTTTGAAGCGTAGCCCAACCTGAGAGTGACGTCGCAGGGTGCCACGCGCCTGGCCCATTGCAGAGCAAGGTTATAGCCACCTTTGAGACAAATTTCTAACTTGTGTTTCGCAATGAGATACAATCACAGGGTTCCAAACCAGTGACCCTGCAACTGCACATTGTACAATAGACCATAATTTATTTACAGAAGTCATCAATATGAAAAAATTAGGCGTATTATTAGACACATGTGGATAATAAGCTTAGTTACGATTTACTGTACTTAACAGTTGACATACGAGGTGCATTCAAGTTCTAAGGCCTCCGATTTTTTTTCTCCGGGCTGGAAAGAGATAGAAACATGCGCATTGTTTTAAAATGAGGCCGCGTTCATTGTCAATACGTCCCAGAGATGGCAGCACCGTACGGAAGATGGAATTTTACCGCCAGCAGCGAGAATGAGAACTGTTTTAAATACTTAAAATGGCGACGTTTTCCTTACTTGAACAGCGTGCAATCATTCGGTTTCAGAATTTGCATGGTGTGAAACCAATTGAAATTCATCGACAGTTGAAGGAGACATGTGGTGATGGGGTTATGGATGTGTCGAAAGTGCGTTCGTCGGTGCGACAGTTTAATGAAGGCAGAACATCGTGTGACAACAAACCGAAACAACCTCGGGCTCACACAAGCCCGTCTGACGACATGATCGAGAAAGTGGAGAGAATTATTTGGGGGGGATCGCCGAATGACTGTTGAACAGTTCGCCACCGGAGTTGGCATTTCTGTGGGTTCTGTGCACACAATCCTGCATGACGACCTGAAAATGCGAAAAGTGTCATCCAGGTGGGTGCCACGAATGCTGACGGACGACCACACGGCTGCCCGTGTGGCATGTTGCCAAGCAATGTTGACGCACAACGACAGCATGAATGGGACTTTCTTTTCGTCGGTTGTGACAATGAATGAGACGTGGATGCCATTTTTCAATCCAGAAACAAAGCGCCAGTCAGCTCAATGGAAGCACACAGATTCACCGCCACCAAAAAAATTTCAGGTAACCGCCAGTGCTGAAGAAATGATGGTGTCCGTGTTCTGGGAGAGCGAGGGCGTAATCCTTACCCATTGCGTTCCAAAGGGTACTACGGTAACAGGTGCATCCTACGAAAATGTTTTGAAGAACAAATTCCTTCCTGCACTGCAACAAAAACGTCCAGGAAGGGCTGCGCGTGTGCTGTTTCACCAAGACAACGCACCCGCACATCGAGCTAACGTTACGCAACGGTTTCTTCGTGATAACAACTTTGAAGTGATTCCTCATGCTCCCTACTCATCTGATCTGGCTCCTAGTGACTTTTGGCTTTTTACAACAATGAAAGACACTCTCCGTGGCCGCACATTCACCAGCCGTGCTGCTATTGCCTCAGCGATTTTCCAGTGGTCAAAACAGACTCCTTAAGAAGCCTTCGCCGCTGCCATGGAATCATGGCGTCAGCGTTGTGAAAAATGTGTACGTCTGCAGGGCGATTACGTCGAGAAGTAACGCCAGTTTCATCGATTTCAGGTGAGTAGTTAATTAGAAAAAAAATCGGAGGCCTTAGAACTTGAATGCACCTCGCACTGTGTTAGGGTTACACCGGGAAATAAACGATGAAGAAACATCTGCAGCCCCGCGCATCTTAGTTGTGTACGTTTATCACGAGAATTGCATTTAAGCTTTACACATTCACTATTTACAGACTTTACTAGAGATGATGCGTGTAGAAATTCTGGGACGATTCGTAACCATGAGACTAGTATGTCTTCACCACCTCTCTCGATCCCTCTAGGATTTTCCTAGGAGGAAATCCTAGAGGGCTTCCTCTGCTGCCTTGATACACGTATGTCAAATTACATGATAATCATGTATTGTAATGACGACGGCGGTTATCTGTGATCGGTGTCATGTACAGTCCAGCGTCTGCCGAATAAATCATCGACTGCACTCTTGCGGACATACTGAAAGACACGAACACATCTGACCTACGTGCTTTAACTTCTCAGTAAAGCAGTGCTTAGGTTCCGATCGAGATTTTCAGGATGTTTCCCTTGAGTGTAAGACAAATTTCGGTACTGGAACCGAACGAGTGGTTAGCATCTGGACTCGCGTTCGAAATGTGACGGTTGAAATCCCCATTCGGCTGTGATTTCTCTAAATCGCTTAAGGGAAATGCCAGTGGACGATTTCCCTCCCCAATACGAGCTTGTGCTCCGTCTCTAATGATCTAGTTGTCGACGGCACGTTAACCTGTAATCTTCCTTCCTTCCTTCGGGACTGGAGATGCTCTAAATTGGGGATTCTCAGTTCTGAGTTCGGAACCTCTAGTCTCATTTACAATTTTCTGGGGTGCAATACAAGTTACCCTTCTCTCCGTCATTTACGGGCAACACGTCACGTTTATTCTTATTTACGGTCAAATGCCGGTCCCCGCACTTATCTTGTATCCTCCGTAGGTCTTCTTGCATCTCGCTGCATTCTTCGGACGTTACAGCCTTCCTGTAGGCCCTAACATCGTCTGTGGGCAGCCTCATGGATATACTGACGTTATCTACTACCTCATTTACCTACGGGGTGTCCTTAATGAAAGTTTCACTTTCATAACGCTGTAGAAAGATAACCACTGTTCCAAATGACGTCAAATTTGAACAGCATGTTAGTAAGGTAGGAAAAACGTCATTCAACAAAAAAGAAAGAATTAACAAAAATTTTACCAATAGATGGCACTGGAAACGTCTTAACGTAAACGGGGTAGGCTACAAATGACGAATCGTAATACGACGGCTATGGTCTGAGTTGTACATTACACTATTCGTACCGTTCAATGTGCATGACTGCACAAGTTTGGCAGTCAACAGTCGTAGTACCGTTAGACAGGTAAGCCCATCCACAACGGCCACATCGGATGGGAAAAATAGGTTTTTAACTGTCCTGAGGCCATAACCGCATAAAAAGCAAAATGAAATCGGTTTTTAACTGTCCTGGGGGAAAAAACCACACAAAAAGCAAAACAATATCAATTTCTAACTGTCGTGAGACTGGCGCAAGACATGTTCAAAACTGTGTCCACGATTTTCTGCTAGAGGTTGAAATCGAGAAACAGTAAGTTCCACAACAGATCAGTGTGTCTGGGGGTCACTTTCAGAATGCCTTCAGCAATGTGTGCCTTCAATTCAGGTACATTCGCAATATGAAAACTCACCACAGCGTCTTTCAGATAACCCCACAGCCATAAGTCACACGGATTAAGATCAGATGATGTGGTCGGCCAGGCTGTAGGGAAATGATCTTACCCACACATCCACGCTGTTGAAGGGTTGGAACGGTTTTGGTGCGCAAAACACTCTTATAGCGTTTACTACCGGCGGTAAAGGTAACAGGACGTGCGAAAAAACACGCCCCTACAGTAGACGATGCCGTCAACCCGCACTACACAGTCACCTTTGCAGAATGAAGTGGTCGCATTTGAAGAGCGCGTGGATTTTCCGTTTCCCACAGTCTGCAATTCTGCGTATTGACGTGCCCTTGGAGATGTAAATGGGATTCGTCTGTCCACAGAATGTTTCATGGTCGTTCACTGTCCACTTCCACGAGAGCAAGAAATTCCAGAGCGAACGTTTATCTTACTAGCTGGTCTGCGTAAGCGACAGCTGAAGACTGGTAATTTTTTATGGAAAGCACTGCAGGGGTTTCGTAGAATTTTATGCATCGTGCTCGCAGGCACGACCAACGTTCGGGCAATTCCTCATGCACTGCATGTTTGCACACCACCACGCGCCCTTCTGCAGTACCCTGGCCACATCTTCGATAGACGTCGGATCAAATGCTTTCCCCCTCATCCGTACATCACTTTAAAAGAACCGTCTTTTCGAATTGTGTAATCATTTCCTCCAGACGCTTAGCAGACATCGGGCCAGTGCCTATTTTCATATCCCTGACCGCCCGGAGCTTCTGCTGGACTACTGGCGCACAGTTACCGTTCTTGTAAAATGGCTTTACTAACAGCGCGTAACCTTTCGTGAATACAGTCATGATGGACTTCTCGGACGAAACTGAGGGACACCCGTGTGCTGCGCTTGCATTGGTTTGCATATTCCGGCTTACAGCGCCATCTATTTGTCAAATATTTGTAGTTTTCTTTTTTTTCTCCATGATGTTTTACCCAGCGTCAATAATATTCCGTTCAACTTTAATGTCATTCTGAGTAGTGGTTCTCTTATTACAGCGTTTGGAAAATGGAACTTTAGTTATGGACATCCTGTATATTATAAACAGTAATCGTCCTATGACATCTCCTCTGGATATTACCGAAATTACCTTTGCATCTGTCGATTTCACCCCGATAAGAAAAATGTGTTCAAGTCTATATGTTAGGAAGACCTAAAATAAGTCACAAATCCAGTTAGGTTCTCAGTAAACTCGCATTTCTTCACTAAACAACGATGTGGAACTGTATCGCATGGAAGTCAAGAAACTCCTCATCAAATTGGGCGAATTTGTCTGTTGTGTTCTGGTTTTCCTGAACAGACACGGTGAGCTGCGTTTACTCGTACGAGTTACGGATACTTTGTTCTTCTGATGCTCAGCTGTTCCGATAGCGTTTTATTAACAATATTTCATGCTGATATGACATGACACGATGAGTAAATAATATATCAACATTTACATTGGCATGATAGTTATTAACCAAAATAGGTAGTGATAATTCAGTAGATGTAGACAGAAGCTTGTTATGTGTCTCGCAAAATCTCGCATTAGACACGGTGAGCTGCGTTTATTCGTACGAGTTACGGATACTTTGTTCTTCTGATGCTCAGCTGTTCCGATAGCGTTGTATTAACAATATTTCATAGTGATATGACATGACACGATACGTAAATAATATATCAACATTTACATTGACATGATAGTTATTAACCAAAACAGGTAGTGATAATTCAGTAGATGTGGACAGAACCTTGTCATCTGTCTTGTAAAATCTCGCATTAGTCTCCTTACGTCCATTTTGGTTTTGTTCAGCTTCTGCTTCTGCTAAGTACTGTGTTACAAAAGTAATTCACTCGTAGCCTTTTAGAAATGATGCACAAACCTCGTGTCTAGCGTAACTGTTTAGTCTCCTGTCACACGCTATTTGGACGTAACTGAACAACGTTACGCAACCGTAAGCCGCGGCAAGCCCTGTGAGGTAGAACTAAATTAGAATGAGGACTTGTGAAGGTCAGGAAGGGAATAATTCGAGTACCTGTGTGTTCTGCACAGCAACAGTATTATGGAGATAAGAAATGCAGTATCACTCAAGAAAACAATCTCAAGTGGCGGAGAAGTAACGTTGATAGGTTTATGGAATGGCCGAGCCACGTACGTTAACAGGGGTCACAACGCACAAAGCAGTACGAGTATATGACTTGTCACGTGGCACACTCTTTCAAAATCTTTGCCTTGCAGTTTAATCGATTCCTATGAGATAGTATGAAGTGGGATCGAATTTGAAACTAGACTCCTTAACAACTGAAAACGGACAGAGTAATTGTTGGACAGGAATAATCAAAGGCAATGATGGACAACATGAATACACTGTACATAAGTAATAGAGGTGGAGTGCTATATTTATAACGAAAAATAGTGGAGATTTCACACATGGGAAAGCAGGATAAGACAAATAAATAACGTTCGTATTTGACACAGGTCAGACTCCCAAAATAAAGGTCGACACCCGATTCTCAGCAAGTAATATGTGCCCGCCCGGTTAGCCGCCCGGTCTAACGCGCTGCTTCCCGAGCAGGAAGGCGTGCCGGTCCCTTGCACAAATCCGCCCGACGGATTGCTGTCGAGGTCCGGTGTGCCGGCCAGCCTGTGGACGGTTTTTGAGACGGTTTTCCATCTGCCTCGGCGAATGCGGGCTGGTTCCCTTTATTCCCCTTCAGTTACATTATGTCGGCGATTGCTGCGCAAACACTGTCTCCACGTACGCGTACACCATAATTACTCTACCACGGAAACATTTGGTGTTACACTCGTCTGGTATGAGGCGTTCCCTATGAGGTCCACTGGGGGCCGAACCGCACAGTAATCCTGGGTTCGGTGTGACGTGGCGGTGGGGTGAGTGGACTGCTGTAGCCTGTTGTGGGTTTGTGAACCACTGAAGGCTACGGCGGGGACGAAGCCCTCAGTCGTTTCTAGGTCCCTGGTTCAATACACATACTCACATACAAGTAATGTTGTCCTCCGGCACTAATATACCGGGTGATCAAAAAGACAGTATGAATTTGAAAACTGAATAAATCACGGAATAATGTAGATAGAGAGGTACAAATTGACACACATGCTTGGAATGACATGGGGTTTTATTACAACCAAAAAAGTACAAACTCTCAAAAAATGTCCGACAGATGGCGCTTCATCCGATCAGAATAGCAATAATTAGCATAACAAAGTAAGACAAAGCAAAGATGACGTTCTTTACAGGAAATGCTCAATATGTCCTCCATAACTCCTCAACAATAGCTGTAGTCGAGGAATAATGTTGTGAACAGCACTGTAAAGCATGTCCGGAGTTATGGTGAGACATTGGCGTCGGATGTTGTCTTTCAGCATCCCTAGAGATGTCGGTCGATCACGATACACTTGCGACTTCAGATAACCCCAAAGCCAATAATCACACGGAGTGAGGTCTGGGTGCCTGGGAGGCCAAGCATGACGAAAGTGGCGGCTGAGCACACGATCATCAACAAACGACGCGAGCAAGAGATCTTTCACGCTTCTAGCAATATGGGGTGGAGCGCCATCCTGCATAAACATCGTACGTTCCAGCAGGTGTTTACCAGCCAGGCTGGGGATAATGCGATTCTGTAACATATCAGCGTACCTCTCACCCGTCACGGTGGCAGTTACAAAACCAGAATCACGCATTTCCTCGAAGAAAAAAGGTCCGATAACGTTAGATGTGGTAAATCCAACCCATACCGTGACTTTTTCGTCGTGCAATGGAGTTTCCACGACAGTTCTAGGATTTTCGGTAGCCCAAATTCTGCAGTTGTGCGCGTTGACAGACCCTCGGAGCGTGAAATGAGCTTCGTCGGTCCACAACACGTTACTCAACCAATCGTCATCTTCCGCCATCTTTTGAAACGCCCACACCGCAAATGCCCTCCGCTTCACAAAATCGCCAGGTAACAGTTCATGGATTTTGTACGGATAGCATCGGAGGGTACGCCTAAGTGCCAACCAAACAGTAGTGTATGGAATGCCGGTGCGACGTGCGACTGCACGAGCGCTGACTTCCCCGTGCATAGACGAACACGCTAGTCTCCATTTCTTCCTGAACTGTGTCAGCAGCATCACGCCTTGTGCTCGGTCGGCCACTACGGGGTCTATCGTCTAAACAACCCGTGGCTTCGAACTTCGAGATCATTCTCGCCACAGCTGCATTTGTCAACGGACCTTTGCCCGCTCGAATCCCCTTCTTATGGCGATAGGATCGTAACGCTGAACAAGCACATTCCCCATTCTGATAATACAGCTTCAGTAAAAGCGCCTTTTCAGGTAACGTCAACATGCTGCGACTGCTGGCGCATCTGATTCTCATTACAGCTCCTTTTATACACGATTGTCATGCGCCATCTGTCGGACATTTTGTGAACTTTGTTTTTTTTTTTTTTGTTCTAAGCATGTTTTTTTGTTCCAAGCATGTGTGTCAATTTTTACCTCTCTATCTACATTATTCCGTGGTTTACTAAGTTTTCAAATTTATACGTGCGACTGCACGAGCGCTGACTTCCCCGTGCATAGACGAACACGCTACAGTCTCCATTTCTTCCTGAACTGTTTCAGCAGCATCACGCCTTGTGCTCGGTCGGCCACTACGGGGTCTATCGTCTAAACAACCCGTGGCTTCGAACTTCGAGATCATTCTCGCCACAGCTGCATTTGTCAACGGACCTTTGCCCGTTCGAATCCCCTTCTTATGGCGATAGGATCGTAACGCTGAACAAGCACATTCCCCATTCTGATAATACAGCTTCAGTAAAAGCGCCTTTTCAGGTAACGTCAACATGCTGCGACTGCTGGCGCATCTGATTCTCATTACAGCTCCTTTTATACACGATTATCATGCGCCATCTGTCGGACATTTTGTGAACTTTGTTTTTTTTTTTTTGTTCTAAGCATGTTTTTTTGTTCCAAGCATGTGTGTCAATTTTTACCTCTCTATCTACATTATTCCGTGGTTTATTAAGTTTTCAAATTTATACTGACTTTTTGATAACCCGGCACATTTTGCACCTGTCATTCTTGCTGCCTACCAAACTGTTAAGGAGGAAGTAAAGCTGTGAGGACGGGTCGTGAGTCATGCTTGTGTAGCTCAATTGGTAGAGCACTTGCCCGCGAAAGGCAAAGGTCCCGCATTCGAGTCTCGGTCCGGCACACAGTTTTAATCTGTCAGGAAGTTTCATATCAGAGCACACTCCGCTGCAGAGTGAAAATCTCATTCTGTTAAGGAGTCCTTGAGGGATATTGTCACACCAAAGCGGTTTTCAGTTCTTGCATGTTTCGAGGAGGCTGTGTTTGTTGAGAAACAGGTCTGCAAAGAACAACCCAGGCGTGCTCTATAGGTTTTAGGTCCGTGGTGTACGCAGCCCGTTCCGCACGTTCAATATCGTCACTTTCCAAGTGTCCGACACCTCAGCGGTCCTGTATCGGCGAGCATTGTCATCTATAGAAAGAAAGTCGCCACCTACCACACCCCTAAACAGACGGACATGACCCAGAATAATCTCTCTGCAACACCGCTGTAACTGTACCACGTGCAAATATATGCAACGGTGTTCGGCCATTGCGCATAATGCCTGCCCACGCCATAACGCCTAGGCCATACCGACGATGTTCGCGGACATTCTGTGTTGTGTAACGTGTTACCCCCTCGCTTCATACTAGCTGGTGGCCAGTATCACTCGCCACAGTGAAGCGGGATTCGTCGGAGAACATCACTCTGGACCACTGTTGCTGACCCGAATCAACATGCTCCCGACGCCAACGAACTCTTTCTTGACGACGGCATGGTTGAAGTGGGATGTATTTAACATGCTTTTGAACATACAAACCACCCCGATTTAATTGCCGCGAAATGGTTCTGGTAAATACGCGTATAGTGGTAGCCGTTGCAAGGCCTGCAGCGATCTGCCTAAGAGTGAGATATCTGTTCCTTTTCGCCACTAGGTCTACGCGTTGATACTCGTGTGTTGTGAGTCTGCGACCATCGGAATGCTTTCGCATAGCATTTCCGCTTTCACCGGTCTTTTTTAATCGCGAGATGATGCTTTTGGACACACGCATTACTGTGGCTACAGTAGCGACACTGTGACCGGCCCTGAACTATCGAACTGCTCAATCACAATCGTAAGCACTTAAATGATGTCTTACAGACATGTTGCCGTACCGCATTGAATGTCGCACTAGTCTGTTCCACAACACCCATCGTCCCACACCGTACTCTATGAACTGTCGAAAACATACGGAGCATTCGTGCGCAGGCTTCATTGCAGCTAACATGTCTCATACTCTACATTTCCTTTTACTATCACAGGTCGGGTGTTTCGTAGCAATTGACGGTTGTTCCGCAGCAATTGGCAGTTGTTCCTTAGGGAGAGTCAGTTATTCCTTAGCAACAGTCAACCAGTGTGTGATGAATCTGAATACGTCGACCAAGGGAACTCCGAAACGTCCTGAAGCAAACTATTCCATTAGAATTTTTGAGGCTCTGACTACGGCACAAATGGTTACGTTCTCTCCGATTCTTACAAGAAACTGTTGCACGCTTGTCACCGTAAGACAATAAGATTTATGGAGCGTAGCATTATTAGGAACTATAGAAAAACGCAACACAATGCTTGCTGAAGCAACAAAATATAAACCGTCTACCGGGCTCCTTTACTTCAGCTTCTAAGACGACAGCTACAAATTTTCATATTAGGTAAAAAACTAAACATTTGCGTTAAAGGGATCCTTTCAAAAATACTTTAATTGTGGTATGGTTGGAAAAGAAACGGAAATTCTCAGCATTTTAGAAAGTAGATACCCATTTGATAATATCAAATAAGTTCGCGTATCAATTAATATAACACAATACCAGAAAACATATTATAAAGAAAGAATAACAAAATTACTTAGATTTAAAAGAAATTAAATCCGCTCCAAGTCTTCATTTCTGGATTTATGCAACTCTGGTGAAGTTATGAAAGATCTAAAAGGAAATGCTGCACACATTTACTACTCGAGGTTAATAAAGACGCAGAACAGCGGTACTTCTGAGAATTGTTAAAATATCTTGGGGTGGACTTGGTAAGTACTTATACCGAGTCCCTGAAATCCTAAAGTGTTTGCGCTTTCTTAATAAGATAATTATGGAGTGGCCTGACTATCGATAGCAGTGTGACGTCACTATTCCTACCCGACGATAACTACAACAACAGGCTGGCAGCTTCTTTTGAGCAATGGCAGCTTACACGCACATTTCTAGGCTTTTGACTTCCCAACTGGTGTCCGACGCCACAGATGGTCTTGATCCAGGCGTGACATCTTCCAAAACCCACTCAGTAGGTTTGAAAGATAATTCGTTCAGATATTGTAAAAGTTAAACTGACTATTAGTACTGTAATCGATTCAAAGAATTTGCCAAATATGCTAATACATTCTTCTGAGGCTTTACTATCTTTATGCATCTCTCAAACATTAACGCTAATTGAAACAACACAATGGACAGTTCTACAGACATGACGCAGAAAGATTTTGAAGATGATGATTATGGATTAAGGTCGCTAAACTGTTCAATCGTTGGCGCCTACGTAAAAAGACCACATTCCTCCGGAACATTTGTCGATGACGAATAAATTCTATTATTCAACAAGCTCTGTTGTGGCCTGGTAGCAACGACAAACTGAACAGCGAACATCTTAGAGTCTAAGTCTACTGAGAGATGTACACATTCAAGATGTTGTGGCGATCCATACCTCTTCAAAGGAGCGATGTGCATGCATAAGTCTTCTTCTCGCCGAATCATACTCGCTAATGAAAAACTAGAAAACAAGATGTCGTAGGAAAAAGCACAGATATTGAGTGGAGTAGTTATTTTTATTTGCATGTGAAGAGTCTCGTCAAGGGAGACGGCCATCGCGGCAACTTCATGAGAGGAAATACACTCCTGGAAATGGAAAAAAGAACACATTGACACCGGTGTGTCAGACCCACCATACTTGCTCCGGACACTGCGAGAGGGCTGTACAAGCAATGATCACACGCACGGCACAGTGGACACACCAGGAACCGCGGTGTTGGCCGTCGAATGGCGCTAGCTGCGCAGCATTTGTGCACCGCCGCCGTCAATGTCAGCCAGTTTGCCGTGGCATACGGAGCTCCATCGCAGTCTTTAACACTGGTAGCATGCCGCGACAGCGTGGACGTGAACCGTATGTGCAGTTGACGGACTTTGAGCGAGGGCGTATAGTGGGCATGCGGGAGGCCGGGTGGACGTACCGCCGAATTGCTCAACACGTGGGGCGTGAGGCCTCCACAGTACATCGATGTTGTCGCCAGTGGTCGGCGGAAGGTGCACGTGCCCGTCGACCTGGGACCGGACCGCAGCGACGCACGGATGCACGCCAAGATCGTAGGATCCTACGCAGTGCCGTAGGGGACCGCACCGCCACTTCCCAGCAAATTAGGGACACTGTTGCTCCTGGGGTATCGGCGAGGACCATTCGCAACCGTCTCCATGAAGCTGGGCTACGGTCCCGCACACCGTTAGGCCGTCTTCCGCTCACGCCCCAACATCGTGCAGCCCGCCTCCAGTGGTGTCGCGACAGGCGTGAATGGAGGGACGAATGGAGACGTGTCGTCTTCAGCGATGAGAGTCGCTTCTGCCTTGGTGCCAATGATGGTCGCATGCGTGTTTGGCGCCGTGCAGGTGAGCGCCACAATCAGGACTGCATACGACCGAGGCACAAAGGGCCAACACCCGGCATCATGGTGTGGGGAGCGATCTCCTACACTGGCCGTACACCACTGGTGATCGTCGAGGGGACACTGAATAGTGCACGGTACATCCAAACCGTCATCGAACCCATCGTTCTACCATTCCTAGACCGGCAAGGGAACTTGCTGTTCCAACAGGACAATGCACGTCCGCATGCATCCCGTGCCACCCAACGTGCTCTAGAAGGTGTAAGTCAACTACCCTGGCCAGCAAGATCTCCGGATCTGTCCCCCATTGAGCATGTTTGGGACTGGATGAAGCGTCGTCTCACGCGGTCTGCACGTCCAGCACGAACGCTGGTCCAACTGAGGCGCCAGGTGGAAATGGCATGGCAAGCCGTTCCACAGGACTACATCCAGCATCTCTACGATCGTCTCCATGGGAGAATAGCAGCCTGCATTGCTGCGAAAGGTGGATATACACTGTACTAGTGCCGACATTGTGCATGCTCTGTTGCCTGTGTCTATGTGCCTGTGGTTCAGTCAGTGTGATCATGTGATGTATCTGACCCCAGGAATGTGTCAATAAAGTTTCCCCTTCCTGGGACAATGAATTCACGGTGTTCTTATTTCAATTTCCAGGAGTGTATCTTCGCCGGCCGCGGTGGTCTAGCGGCTCTAGGCGCTAAGTCCGGAACCGCGCGACTGCTACGGTCGCAGGTTCGAATCCTGCCTCGGGCATGGATGTGTGTGATGTCCTTAGGTTAGTTAGGTTTAAGTAGTTCTAAGTTCTAGGGGACTGATGACCACAGATGTTAAGTTCCATAGTGCTCAGAGCCATTTGAACCATTTGAAATATCTTCTCTGGCGCGAAAATAAAAGTTTCATGGATCGCCAGCCTGCTTTCAAGATGCGTAGAATTCCTAACATTATATGTACGCTCAGATGATAAAAGTTAAGGGGTACCTCCTA
This sequence comes from Schistocerca nitens, assembly GCF_023898315.1. NCBI lineage: Eukaryota > Metazoa > Arthropoda > Insecta > Orthoptera > Acrididae > Schistocerca > Schistocerca nitens. The sequence goes on from NC_064617.1 coordinate 379,940,818, forward strand.
ATATCGTGTAGGACCTCGTTCTGCTCAGCGTAGTGCAGCAACTCGACGTGGCATGAACTCAACAAATCGTCGGAAGTCCCCTGCAGAAATATTGAGCCATACTACCTCTATAGCCGTCCATAACTGCGAGAGTGTTGGTGCAAAATTTTGTGCACGAACTGACTTCTCGATTATGTCCCGCAAATGTTCGATGGTATCCTTGTCGGGCGATCAGGGTGGCCAAATGATTCGCTCGAACTGCCCAGAACGCTCTTCAGGCCAATCGCGAACAGTTGTGGCCCAGTAACATGGAGCATTGCCATCCGTAAAAATTCCATCGTCATTTGGGAACATGAAGTCCCTGAACGGCTGCAAATGCTTTCCAAGTAGCCGAACATAATCATTTCCACTCAATGATCGGTTCAGTTGGACTGGAGGATCCAGTCTGTTCCAAGTAACACAGCCCACACAATTATGGAGCCACCACCAGGTTCCATAGTGCCTCGTTGGCAACTTGGTTCCATGCCTTCGTGTGGTCTGCACCACACTCGAACCCTACCATCAGCTCTTACCAACTGAAATCAGGACTCATCTGGCCAGGCCACGGGTCCAGCCGATATGGTCTCGAGCCCAGGAGACTCGCTGCAGGGAATGCCGTCTGCTGCCAGATTTCGCCGCACTGCCCTATCGGATGCGTTCGTCGTACATCCCACATTGATTTCTGCGTTTATTTCACTCAGCGTTGCTTGTCTGTTAGCACTGACAAATCTACGCATATGCTGCTGGTCTCGGTCGTTAAGTGAAGACCGTCAGCCACTGCGTTGCCTGTGGTTCAAAATGGCTCTGAGCACTATGGGACTTAACATCTATGGTCATCAGTCCCCTAGAACTTAGAACTACTTAAACCTAACTAACCTAAGGACATCACACAACACCCAGCCATCACGAGGCAGAGAAAATCCCTGACCCCGCCGGAAATCGAACCCGGGAACCCGGGCGTGGGAAGCGAGAACGCTACCGCACGACCACGAGGTGCGGGCTTGCCTGTGGTGAGAAGTAATGCCTGAAGCTTGGTATTTTCGGCACACTCTTGAGACTGTGAATCTCGGAACACTGAATTCCCCTGAAATTTCCGAAATGGAATGTCCCATGCGTCTAGCTCCATCTCGAACTCCACGTTCAAATTCTGTTAATTCCCATCGTGCAGTCCACGTCGGAAACTTGAGTACAAATTACAGCTCCGCCAGTGCACTCCCCTTTTATACATTGTGCATGTGGTACTGGCGCTATCTCCCTATGTGCATATCGCTATCCCAAGACTTTTATCACTTCTTTAGTTGTTAATTCATATTGGACTTCTTACGGTATTTGGTGGGAGTTTAAACATGTGGTATACCTTTCCTTAAAAGCAACAAAAGTACAGAAGTACATGAATCGAGAAGAACCAAAGGATAGGATGATCGAGAACAAAAAGTAAGATGAACTAAATTAGCCGGACGCTGTGGCCGAGCGGTTCTAAGCGCTTCAGTCCGGAACCGCGCTGCTGCTACGGTCGCAGGTTCGAATCCTGCCTCGGGCATGGATGTGTGTGATGTCCTTAGGTTAGATAGGCTTAAGTAGTTCTAAGTCTAGGGGACTGATGACCTCAGATGTTAAGTCCCATAGTGCTTAGAGCCATTTGAACCATTTTTGAACTAGATTAATACGTGCAACGTCGACCTATACCACAATGCTCGTAACAACACGTTTTATTTTGTACTTAATTTTCATATTAATTGACGTCAATATTTCGTATTTTGTTTGAATTCGATTGTCACTGACACGGTGTGACACTCGTCTCCATTCTGCGGCTGTTAGAATCTTATTACGACCACTGTTCTTAAGACGTGTTACATGGTTGCCTGAGACACGTTGTAGACACGTTGGACATTCTGTGTAGATCAAAAAATAGGGCAGCTTCATTCGGGGTGTGTTCACGGGCACGTCAACGTGTGACAGCTCGCGCCTCCCATCGCATTATGTCTTAACGTTGACCTATCTTACTGTGCTATTCCACAGAACTGACTGACATTTACACACCATTGCCCTGACTTACTTTATTGGCTGAGAGCCACATAACCGGCTGAACGCCTTATATACCCGCATCCTAATAATTAAGTGTTTATGAAAGATCTACCACAGCTACAACAAACTAGAGAACGAGATTGGTCGTTCTCTTTGTTTCGTTCTCCGTTGCCATTAAGGGTACTGCTCCGCGGAATTCCGTTACGGCCAGTAACGTTACTATCTGAAGATGATATCTGTTCTTTCGGACATGTAAGCAGGACATGTTCGAAAGAACAGATATCATCTCCATATAGTTAAGGCTAACCGGCCATTGACCTTCTTCTTCTGTGCGGATGCACACGCATTGCCCAAACTCTTACGGGCCTCGGTAAGATTGTCTGCCGCGAGTAATGAGCGTAGTGAGCAGGGGCACTACGGATGTAGTGTGTGGACATTAAGTTGGGAATGTGGGTCTCATGGGGAGCGTGCAAGGGATAAATCCCTGCAGTCGCACTATCCCCTGCGCCCTCGGTGGCTCAGATGGCAAGATGGCAAGCTCAGCGTGTTCGGTAAGAGGGTTAGCTACATTGTGCAATAAAAAACTGAGTGAAGAGATCAACGAAGAACTTGAATGGGTGTCATCGGACGTCCGTCCCGAACAAATTCAACGAACAATATAGAACAAAATGAGGTCAACAACAAAAAAAAAAGGTAGATAGAGCCTCTGCGATATAGGCAGGAGAACCTGGGTTCGAGTCCCGGTCGGGGCACACATTTTCAACTGTCCCCGCTGATGTATATCAACGCCTGTCGACAGCTTAGGGTCTTGATTTAATTATCATTTCATTAACGTTACTGTCGCCATTCGTTTTCATCAAAAGCTTTATTTCTTTGTTCTGATTCTCCTTCGATAGTGCTCATTTTTGTTATACACAGCGACAGCAGCGCACCAAGTGAACAGTAAGCTACACTTTTGGAACATCATATCCGATGAATAATAACAGCATTGTTTGTTTCAATTTGTAACACGGTTTGTACAAAGGAGAGTGTGCTTAGCGCAGTAAATTGCAGCAACGACAAGAAGAAGACACTGAATTTGTTATTCTATAAGTTTCTAAGTAACACAAGAGGTGCGGAACAGAACATTACAGAACTGTTTAGTTACGATTCCTTTTTTGTAATTTACAGCCATTTACAAACGAATAACTTTTCTTTTTTAAGGGCAGAGAATAGATAGAAGATGTGATAATTAGCTGAAAGATTCGTAAACCTGCAATAACTTTAAGTTTTGTTCACTACACTTTTAAACGAGCCAATTTATGGATGTGTAAAAAAAAGTAGACTAATATGTGTTGCAGTACCTACGGTATTTAACGTGTCAGAGGAGCCACCGTATCTGCAGCTAAAGAGAAAGCTACTACACAGGACTCATAATTGAGCGAGGAACAATAAACCTGTACCCCGACTCAAAAGAAACCAATTCTAAATTGTTGCTACTTCATAGTCAGAAACGTCAAAATTTTTCAACATAGTTGTCTTTTGAGGAAGAAGTGATTACATTAAACAAATATTAGTGAATCGGAAAGTCGAGTTAAGTGCAATAATGAGAAAATCTTTAGACTTCGAACCAAATTGTTGCGTGCCATAGAAAGTACCAATCATAAAAACAGTTAGCAACAGAAGTACATGTTTTATGGATGAAATGCTGTGTCGATACAAGGGGCGTTCCATAATTAAAACAACACCTTTTTCTTCTGAAAGCAGTTTAGGTTTATTCAGGATTTCAATGCACCATATTATTCCCGACTTTCTTGGCTAGAAATACCTATTTTTCAACATAATCCCCGTTCAATGCGACGGCCTTACGCTACCTCACTGAGAGGCTTTACATGCCCGCTTGGACCACTCTATTGGTCGACGTCGGACCCAGCGTCTTGCTGCATCAACAACCTCCCTATCATCCACGTACTGCTTCCTGCGGTGAGGATCCTTCATTGCTCCAAACAGATGGAAGTCGGAAGATACGAGATCCGATGTGGACGAGGAAGGAAAGTCTAGTGAAGTTCTGTGAGCTACTCTCGGGTGCGCAGACTCATATGAGGCCTAGCGCTGACATGGAGAAGGGGACGTTTGTTCCCGCGCGGGTTTAGCCGAGCGGTCTCAGGCGCTGCAGTCATGGACTGTGCGGCTGGTCCCGGCGGAGGTTCGAGTCCTCCCTCGGGCATGGGTATGTGTGTTTGTCCTTAGGATAATTTAGGTTAAGTAGTATGTAAGCTTATGGACTGATGCCCTTAGCAGTTAAGTCCCATAAGATTTCACATACACATTTGGACGTTTGTTTTCACGTTGAAGTCGTTTCTTCATTTTCCAGCGTTGCAGAAGTCACAGCTGTGTGCGTGATTTCCTTAAATCGCTCCAGGCAAATGCCGAGATGGTTCCTTTGAAAGGGCACGGCCGACTTCCTTCCCGTCCTTCCGTAATCCGATGAGACCGCCGATGACCTCGTTGTCTGGTCTGCTCCTCCAAAAACAACCCAACCCAACCCTCACAGCTGTGTGCGGCCAAGCATCACGCGGGAGATCTGACAGATTTGCAAGACCTTGTTGCGATGACACCAGACGCCTCGCCCAACGACTCGCCGTGCATTTCTTCACTGCCAGGTCTCCGTAGACACTCTACAAGTGCTATGAATATCTCAGACGATCTGGTTTTCCACCAAAAAAAAAAAAACTCAGTGACATCTCTCTGCTTGGTACGCACCTCGATTACAGACGCCATTTTGAAGACTTCATGTAGCATGTGACCCTATCTGAATTTTATGAAACTATAGGTGCTGAAGAGGGAGTATTCCACGATGTCCTACAACAAATTCCGCATATTTTTTCAACCGAAATTGGCCGAGAAAAAAATGTGTTGCATTATTTAATGAACGCCTCGTCCAGTGACTATTAGTTTTATCTATTTTTCTGTCGAATTTCAGCCCTTCAGCCCCACGCCTCGCCTCAGATGGCGTAAAACTCGTCACAGGGTACTAAATTTGACAGAGGGCAGTCATGCAGCAAAGACCTAAGCCCATACACCACCGCGCAGATTTTTGCTATAAATCTAGCTATGCCGACTATAGTCCGACCCACGAACGATAGCAGCTCGCGTATGTCTAGCAAGAGCGAGGATCGCATTATCGACGGTTCCAAGCGACAGTTACGGTACGCGCATGCACGCGTTTCCGCTTGAAGAAAACCTGTTTCCTGCGAATAATGTCTCTCCCTTGCTTATGCGGAATGCATCACTTACTACCACCATCAGTGATGACAACTCGCAACAAATGGAATAAAAATTTACTAAACAATTCGTTACGACCACGTTTAATGCTCACATTAGCTACGGCACTCAGAGCAGAGCGTTCAGAACACTACTGGACGCTCATTGTTGTCGGAGAATGCACCTGAAAATCGCTGTCAGTCATCCGAAACATCGAGATGAGAAGCAAGAACATCTGGCAGCAATCCCCAAAACTCGTGGAGCACTTCGCTGCTGTCGAATTTACTTGCTGTGGGTGCTCAACGTCTCGCCGGAAGTGCTGACACATCGGCCCGGTCACGTAGGTCGAGCGCTGCCAAGGCTGCGACGGACGTAGCACACAGCGGCTCGGTGGCGCGCTTTTGTGTGCTGATTGGTACAACTGCCTGGCAGCCACAGGCTTCCTCGCCGCTGATTCTGTCATCTCGTGCGAAAAAAATATCATTCAAGATCCGCTCAAGCAGCTACTACAGTAAGTGCAGATCATCAGCTGAAGGTGGTACAGGTGAGCATCGAAGTAAGGGGGGTGGGGTGGGGGTGAGGGGTTATAAGGGTTTTGACATCCCTCCCAGAAGCGGCCGTGCGGTTAAAGACGCTGCAGTCTGGAACCGCGAGACCGCTACGGTCGCAGGTTCGAATCCTGCCTCGGGCATGGATGTTTGTGATGTCCTTAGGTTAGTTAGGTTTAACTAGTTCTAAGTTCTAGGGGACTAATGACCTCAGCAGTTGAGTCCCATAGTGCTCAGAGCCATTTGAACCATTTGAACCATTTGAACCATCCCTCCCAAACAACATTATTGATTTCGAGCTCTCGGAGAGGGCGCAGCCCCAAATCCTTCCACGGTCAGAAAAATGGTACAGAATCCTCCCAAGAACGCAAGGGTCTGAAAAACGATGGAACCGAATTTACCCTTTGTAGCAGGTAGCAGATCTACACGTTATGAATACTCCAAGCAGGCAAAGGAAAGCATATGAAGCTACAGTAGAAGATGTAAAAAATTTTCGCTTGTATTGTACGTTTAAAAGTTTTATCTTTTATCATATGTAGATATTTATTCTTGGAAACTGGAATCATTTATAGCCTTGATTTCTTCATAATTAATTTATTAAAATAGCAAATCATCATTTCGCAAAACATATTCTATCTCAGTGTCCTATGTCTGAATATAGGAAATGGTTAAGAAAACTTAATTTGGATGGTATATAGAAGCGCAATAGATGGGAAAAAATATTTTTATAATTTCTTCTGCGTGACTGTTTGTACTCGCATTATGCCAAAAGTAATGCACGAAGTTGGATGCTGTTTTGACACTTACATTGTTGCGGGTCTAATGTAAAACCTGGTGCATATTTCTTCTTTATAAGCAGCCTAGAAGCAGAGTTATAACAGTTTTACCATAAGACCGTGCGCGGTGCCAGTGTCGTAGCTAGGGGTTCACCATTGTTGATGGTGAAAAGTTCAAACCTACATCACTACATTTATCTACAAGCTTTGAAATACGTACTGATACGACGAAATTTTCTTGCCGTTCAATAAAGAGAAGACCAATGGAATGGAATGGCCATTAACTAACCCAAGTATTGTAAACAGCTGACAAAATACTTTGGACAGCACTTGAACGTACCATCAACGTATATAGATTCACACTGCGTTAATGCTGTAAGGTTTGCAGAGTCACAAAATATGATCACTTTTTTCTCGGTGTTATTTTCTAATAAACACTTTGTCCCGTCTGTGTTTTCCACATTCAGCGTGTTGATAACATCATGAATATCTGCAGCATTCGCGCGCAGTTTTGGCAGAATTTTGCGCCTAGCTTTGTAAATAGATTTACGAAAATGGTTGACATCTCTCGTAGTTATATCTTCCGTATCTTCTCCTTTTAACTTCAGGTAAATTAGTTTTGACGGTCTGTCACAAATATCTGCTATGGCTTTTCTCTTTAGGTCAGAAATGATTTCTTGCCTCTGAATTTTGTTATGAGGGATTTTTTCATGATTGTGCTCTTCTGGACACTCTACGACATCCAGCTTCTCAACAAAAATAGTTTTAACAAAACTTCTGCAGCCATTAATGTTGCACGTCCATCGCGCTAGACCACCTTTCAGCAGTTTTTGAAAAGCGAAGGTGTTACCTTTCAGAACCAACATTTTCCTTCCCTTCCTACTTACTGAAACTGTAAGCTCGTCTGAGGACATGTTCACTCTACAACGATCTGCCGCGAGCTGCGAAGCGGCCGCAGGCAGCTGTGGTCATTAGCGCACACAACGCTCTGCCGCATTGTGTCAGTTTGGGAGGATTCGGTCCTGTTACCTGCTTACCTACCTGGTTTCGGGACAATTCGGGGCAGGGCCTCTCGGAGAATACAGTATAAAGAGTTTTGTGTTAGCAGAAGAGCCAACACCGTGTTACGAGTGGAGGCCGAAATGCACGCGTTTTAGCTCACGTAGGCTGGCGTGAGGAAGGAAACCTATTCTGACGTGAGGTCTGGACCATGACAAGGAATGAGAATTCAGAAACCGGAGAAACCGGACATAATTAGTTTGATACTTAACTTTAATCCATTAATGATGAACGTCGCTCTTGACGGTACGTGAGTCACAATATTATCTGTTCAGAAGACATTCTTGGAGATTGTACTTATAGTAACTGAATATGGCGCCTTGCTAGGTCGTAGCAATGACATTGCTGAAGGCTATGCTAAACTGTCGTCTCTGCAATTAAGAGCGTCTGTAGACAGTGAACCATCGCTAGCAAAGTCGGCTGTACAACTGGGGGCGAGTACTAGGGAGTCTCTCTAGACTAGACCTGCCGTGTGGCGGCGCTCGGTCTGCAATCACTGATAGTGGCGACACGCGGGTCCGACGTATACTAACGGACCGCGGCCGATTTAAAGGCTACCACCTAGCAAGTGTGGCGGTGACACCACAAAGAGAGCTAACAATCTCAAAAAGATAGGAAGTTCCTAAAAGAAAAACTAACAAGATAGTTTCCAGTTGCGTTCCTGAAAATTATTCCATGTCGGCTGGTTTGCGGCCTGGCTGCAGAAAACATTCCAATCAGGTAAAGGCGCCCACTAACAAGTTGACCGTATTCGCTGCTAACAACAAATATGACACGGTTAGTGAGTCCACAATTGGAGCTGGCAGACCACCGGCAGCTGAAGGAAGTCAAAGGAGAAGGAGAAAGATGCTCCACTAAGAAAACTGGCCAGGTGTGGGTAGGACTGGCGCACCGAGGATTCCGTAAAAACTTGATTATGTATACAGGGCGGTCCATTGATAGTGACCGGGCCAAATATCTCACGAAATAAGCATCAAACGAAGAAACTACAAAGAATGAAACTCGTCTAGCTTGAAGGGGGAAACCAGATGGCGCTATGGTTGGGCCTCTAGGTCACACGGTTATCCACTACACACAAAAAACACATAGTTGTTTCGTACAATGTCGATACACGAGTCATTGGCCATACTCGCCTTACCTGAAAAAATAAATAAACCAAAGACCGAACAATACATGCGAGTGCAGCTATGAAGAAATCCCAGATCATGTGGTATGGTAGTGTAACAGAGTCAATAGTGATCAGTAGTGACAGGTAATGTATAAGCATTTCATACAGAATCAAAAAATCCGTTACTTTAGAGAAAACGAAGGCTAATGTAACGAAATAAAAAAAAGATTTGCTTGAAATAATTGTAAGTCATGAATCACTCATTTCACCCGTCACACTTACAAGGGAACATTTACCAAGAGAAAATAATCGATCTTGATGAAATTTCGCGCGTGTGTAGGGAGGTCGAAATAATGCAATATGTATGTTTTGTCAGCGCCCAATTTCACTATTATGGGGTAAAACACAACTCAAAACATAATTCGACACGTTACGTTCAAAGAGAACATCTTCGAAACTATGATCTACAAAAATGTTTCTCATATAAAATTTGATATTAATTAACGTTCTTGGAAACTGTATAGTCAGTTTCTGTAATAATTTGAAATTTTGCAAAATATCCCAGGCTCATTAATAAATTTCGAAAAATCAAAACTTTTGTTACAACATGAATTTAAGAAACATCCAGGCCACATACATTTATGTGTAATAAAGCTGTTTTCTTAAGTACCAATTTTCGGAAACGAGGTATACACAAGGTTTTCGCGGAGTTTTTTTAAGAAACCTATTTAAATATCTAAACATTCATTATTATTCAAATGGTTCAAATGGCTCTGAGCACTATGGGACTCAACTTCTCAGGTCATTAGTCCCCTAGAACTTAGCACTACTTAAACCTAACTAACCTAAGGACATCACACACATCCATGCCCGAGGCAGGATTCGAACCTGCGACCGTAGTGGTCACGCGGCTCCAGACTGCAGCGCCTAGAATCGCACGGCCACTTTCATTATTATTCTAATTATTTATTTTCATTATATTTGTTATATGTTTTAAACTGTTATTTTATGTTTTACGCACAACGGAGAACAATTCAGCAGGATTTGAAACTGTCTTTGGCGATCCTCTAAATATCTTGATTTGTGCCCCGTATATTTCAGTGCATCTGTAAACATTGGCAAAGAGAATTTTTATTGTATACTGCTAACAGCAACTTGATTATATTATATCTCAAGTGGAGACTGACAGGGTAATCATTCAACAGAATTACATCTGAAAATCTTCTCAGAAAGTCCTTCCAACATTGAAAGCAGCATACATCCCGTGGCTGTACCTGTGCCCTCCAACACTTTGAGATCACCAGTTGAAAAATTTCCTTGTTCTCGAGTACGACGCTCAGTACTGTTTTTTCACAATTACCACGCGCCTTTCGATAGTTTTAAAAGAAATTAATGGTGAGTCTGAACCGAGAATTCGAGTATCTCTTTTTGATGCCCGAAATATACTTGTGACAGCGTCTAAATCTGGTAAACAAACGTCTGACCAGGTCGAAAGAAGTTTTAAAGTTTTTTTTCCATTCAGGAAGAAAAATCTGTATTAATGTTAGATTCTTGGGGTGGTCAGTATGAAAGAACTGTTTAGATTATTGTAGCTGAGGATAAGGAATTTCGTCACGTGGTGATCCCAAAGGGCTCGACGACACAGGTACAGCATTAGAACGCATACGGCTTCCGATATTGGAAGAAGTTTTTGAGAGACTTTCGGATCTTATTCTGTTGGATGATTATGCTATTAACCTCCACTAGAGGAACAATATAATCCATTTGCAGCCATTAGTACATAATCAATTTTTTCCGCGAAGGCTTACCATTGTATTGAAATACGCCTGATACAAACCACGATATTTAAACGATAACCCGCGACGCTTTGAAGTACTGCTGAATTTTGTTTTATATTGTCTTCTCCATCTTGTGTATTATTTGAAGAAGTTTCGTTCATTTTTACTTGCATTATGAAAAAAAACTATATGTGTTAAGCATTTCTTTACAGATTATCATTACTGTAATGATTTTGTATCATAATAACGAGTTACTTACTACTTTCGATCAACAAAACACATGTATGTGAAACAGAAAACTAAAAAAATTAATGTATAACGTTAAAAGCAATTTAAAACATAAAGCAAATCATTAAAATAAAAAAATAATAATAAATGTTTAGATATTTTAATTAGGTATGTTGAAGATATTCCGACTGCACACTGGTTCAGCTTATTTTCCAAAATGTGGTATTCCAGAAAACAGTTTTATTACATACAAATGTATGTGGCTTGGAAGTTTCTTTAATTTATGTTGTGACAAAAGTTTCCATTTTTCAAAATTAATTAACGGTGGTGGGATATTTTGCAGAATTTCAAATGATTGGAAAACGGAAACGAAGTTCCATGCTTCTTTCAAAAATGGCTCTGAGCACTATGGCACTTAACTTCTGAGGTCATCAGTCCCCGAGAATTTAGAACTACTTAAACCTACCTAACCTAAGAACATCACACACATCCATGCCCGAGGCAGGATTCGAACTTGCGACCGTAGCGATCGCGCGGTTCCAGACTGAAGCGCCTAGAACCGCTCGGCCACCCCGGCCGGCCATGCTTCTTGACAGAGCGTAGGGGAACGATGTCGGGGACCCGCATCGCCGTACTAGGCGAGGCCCTAAAGGAGGTGATTTGCCGTTGCCTTCCTCCGACCGTAATGGGGATGAATGCTGATGATGACGACAACAACAACAACACCCAGTCATCTCGGGGCAGGTGAAAAACCCTGACCCCGTCGGGAATCGAACCCGGGACGCTGTGTTCGGGAAGCGAGAACACTACCGCGAGACAACGAGCGGCGGACTTCAAATTATTACAAAGGATAATTATACAGTGTCCAAGAACGTTCATTACATTTTAATTTTTATATGAGGAACATTTTTTATGTATAGTAATTTCGAAGATATTCCTCTTTACACTCACCAAGTTTCATCAAGACCTTTTATTTACACTGCGGAATCTTTCCTTGTTAGTCTAAATTCGCTGTCGCGGCCGGACACCAAGCGATCCATATGCGGCGCCTGAGACAAAACACGAGATGTACTGCCCCGCACACGTTCTCGAGAATGTTTGTTGGCGGCCAATATATTCGGCAGTGTTTCATGTTTTCAAAGGGCGCAAACTGTGACAGCCCACTACGTATTCGAGTTATTCTGGCATGTGGTGCTTTATGGAGAAACATTTTTTAATTTTTTTATTTATTCTTCATAATTACACGCTATTATCTGGAAAGCTAAAATAGGCCATACAAATCACATTTTCTTGGACAGTAAAGAATTTATATACTAAATATTTGTTTCTGGTAGTTAATTTTTCCTTCAACGACTTCTACCACTACGAAATTAAAATTAAACCGGTAACCGGTTACCCAACGACTAATACTACTATAAGCTCTACAGAATCTGTTCTCTGTTTGTTCATCTATTTTGGTGCATTTGCTTTTAGATGGTTGTTTCCGCTACTTGATCCACCCTCATATTACCCTCCTCAACAGCCATTGTCTGCTGGATGGTGGCTGGTTTCGTTGGACGTTGGGCAGCACGTCAGCAGCGTTTCCACTAAAGCAAACAATTCCATTCATCGCTGTCACGTCCTAAAGTCCACTCTGCCATGATCATTTGCACCAATGCAATGTAGATCTTGGGACACTATTTCATTCCGTGGTCGCCGACCTTAGTTATCTTGCCGGGAACGTTCAAAAGACAAACTGGTCTGTAAGATTTGGATATCTCTGGAGCTCTATCAATGGAGAAACAATCATTTTTTATATTTGAGCACAATAGTGCCTTGTCCTATATAACGAACCTTCTCACTGCATTCCCAGGTTGTAAAATTTTTTCGCCAGGTGTCTTCGCCATGGGAGATCCTATCTGTGTTCGTTCAGAACAAAGCTGGATATCCCAGCGCGGCAATACAAAGCATGCCCCGTGGCTGGTGAGCAGGTGAACCTCGCCTCTCCCTTGGTAGGCCTTCTGCAAAATGGCTCTAGGATGACTGCCGACTCTCCTGTCCCTGGTGATCCGCGTACTTTTGCGGTCTGCTGGAATTCTGAATTCTGTTGCCTACCAGCAGGATGGGGCTCCTCCACAATTTGTGCTCACTGTTCGAAATTATCTCCACAAGTCCAATGGACAGTGATTGGTTGGTTGGTTCATTTGGGGAAGGAGACCAAATAGCGACATCCTCGGTCCCATCGGACTAGGGAAAGAAGTCAACAATGCCCTTTCAAAGGAACCATCCTGGCATTTGCCTGAAGTGACTTAGGGAAATCACGGAAAATCTAAATCAGAATGGCCGGACGCGGGTCTGAACCGTCGTCCTACCGAAAGCGAGTCCCGTGACCTAACCACTGTGCCACCTCGCTCGGTGATGGACAGTGGACCATCAGAACTTGTCTCCATGTCACCTGACTTTATACCGTTAGACTTCTTCACGTGGGGCCACACAAAGTGCCATGTGTACAAAAATAAGTACCCTGCGTCAGCTGCAAGATCGGATTGTGGAGGTGGTTAACAGCATCACACCCGATCAATTGTGGAACGTGTTCCGGGCTACAGTGCAAGACTGGTCTTTTCGTTTTGACATGTAGGGTGCCCGCATTTAGCTTTATAATGATCTCTGATGACTACTATGTGCCTCTGTAGCACAGATATATATATATTTCCAGTGTTAAACATGTGTTTCATGAAAATGAGTCGTTACTTTTGGGACACTGTAGCGCTCTTCAGTAAAGAGTTGCTTCATGCATTGGCTTTCAAAAATTTATTTCTAACAGGTGCTGGAAAACACGGACCGTCCTGGAGAAAACACTAGCCCTTGAAATCGGTAGTCAGTCCGGACCACCACCAACTTAGACGAATTACGTAACGACTGGCCTATTCTCCCCAGGTAGGAAAAAGCTTCGTTCCCCAAATACTGGAAACGCAATAGCCGCAGGAAGCGCACAAACGTTTGTATTTATAGGAAGTGATATACTACAGTGTAACAGCAAAAGGAAGAAATGGAAGAAGAATGGAACAGCTGCAGCAGAAACCGAGGTACCCACCTTGCGGAAGCTAGTTTGTTGGTTTGGATGCTGTTTGGAATTGACGTAGAAATAGCGGCAGACCACCAGCAAGATGGCGAAGTTCCGTGAGGGCTCCCATGGCATGGTGTTTCTGGCTGCAGTGAAGCCCCCTCACGATACGTCATAAAGATGTGGTCCTAGGAAAACTGAGTGACCTGGTCGGCTCGTACTGCGTGTCAATGGTTTCTACATGCAGAACCGCCGCAAAGAGGAACCCGCATCAAGAGCCAAAATGCAAAGATGAAGGGCTCTGCAGAAAACAAACTGTTAGAGACACGAAGGCTTTTCCCCCCTTGTTCACAATAAAGTTTATTTCAGTTAAACTAACAATATATAATTTCGATATAGCTATCATTTTCTTGCGAAAGAGTGAAATCTACTGCAAAATATGCGATTCGGAGACACATGAACAGAAAGTAACCGTGATCTGAGCGCAGGCTTTACATCGCTTCTCTCATCATCGCACCGGAGACCGACTGTCTCTTACCACAATTATTATATATGTTTTAATACTGAGTATGGAAATACTGAGCCACTACTACTTTAACAACGCGTCAGCAATAAAAAGTACTCAATGTGTATTACCTAGATTTTCTATTTTAGTCTCTTCTCCAAATATTATATATAGATGCCCAGAAGAAAATTAGTGTTTGACACGTAGTTTATGATCTAAAGCAGTTAGTTCTCATGTAGTTCATCAACCTTTCAAGTTAATGGAAGTCATATTTCTGCATCCCGTACTCTAAGAGTCAACGAGGTTTCCAAACCAGATTATAGAAATACCGAATGATGTGTAAACTTACGCACTCGATAAAACACTTTTTGGAGTAGTACACCGATATGTCAGTACAAAAATGCGGTTCACAGCATACGGGCCCCAAAATGGAACAAATGTAGGCTAAGCTTGCTACGCTATCATACACTTAGCTGCAATGTCTCGCCTGAACTGGTGTTAATAATACATGTTGTTTCATTATTTGGAATAAATCTAGAAAAAAATAAACAGACAGTGTTAATTCGGTAACACAGCTCCCTGAAACTAAAATCTAAAATGAGTGCTACATCCCGCTTTTCAAAACTAGATGACTACCCGCCCTTAGTGATGTCGCTATATCTGGAACGCATAAACCTCAACAGTCATTTGTAACGTGTATGTACATAAAATCTCGGCGCATGGAGGAGCAGTTTCTAACAAATTAAAGACAGACAAACGCTCTCTCGAAGTAGTACTGCCGGCCGCGGTGGTCTAGCGGTTCTGGCGCTGCAGTCCGGAACCGCGGGACTGCTACGGTCGCAGGTTCGAATCCTGCCTCGGACATGGGTGTGTGTGATGTCCTTCGGTTAGTTAGGTTTAAGTAGTTCTAAGTTCTAGGGGACTTATGACCTAAGATGTTGAGTCCCATAGTGCTCAGAGCCATTTTTGAAGTAGTACTGTTTCACAGTACAAACTATGGTACATCTGTGCCTATAAACTGTCATAACCATTCGCCTCATTAACATTTATATACCTCTACTGTTGCTTCCATTGGAAAATTAATTATTCCCAAATGTTTTTATTAAATCATTCTCTAAGTTGAAACTTCTTCTAACAAGGGCTTTCGGTAGACTTCTTTCCGCTACTATTGCTTCTAGTTTCTCTTCATTTCGTACCTTAACCGTCCATTTAATTCTTTTCATCTCTCCATAGCTCAACATTTAAAACGTTTGCAGTTACTTCATCTCGCAATTTACCACGATCGTATTTTCATCTCCATCGAATGTGGTGCCCCAATGCAGTTCGAAAAACTTCCCCGAAACGTTTAATAGCAACCGATGTCTTTACCTGCTCCACATTGCTTCCGAAATGCCTGGTTCGTCCATAAAAATGTTGTGTTCGTGTTTTTAGTCATCCTCCTGCGCCTTCAGAAATAGCTCTGGAGTGTTGCTTCTGTGCTTCGTCTGCCTTGTTCATTAATAACTGGCTAAGCAGAGCGTGCCTGCAAAGATCCCGGTGTTTACGCACATCTGCGGCTGTGAGCATATAAGAGACATCAATAACAACTACAGCCCATTCCCTGCTCAATTTCCGGTAGTTGTTACATTTCCAAGAAAAAGAAGGCAAGCAAGTTGTGAGGCAGCAGAAATATCTTAAGGTAATAAGCAGTCTGGCGCATTGCTCCAAACGGTAAACATCTTCTCTCATAGAAACAGTTAGTCGCTGCCGTATCCTGTAGCTGTTTACACATATCGCTACGGCATCTTGCCTGAGAAGAAGAAATAATAAATATCTATCGTTAGATCCCTTTTGAAGTTTTAAAAACTAATGTCTAGTATATTTCCATCGAACGTACTCATGTTACATCGCAATGGTAAATAGAACGAATTATTATTTGGATGGAGATTGTCGGAAGTGGTGTAAAACGGTATTAAACACTCTGAAAATTATTTCGCTGACTAAATCGAGCATCAAGCAGTTACACTACTGGCCATTAAAATTGCTACACCACGAAGATGACGTGCTACAGACGCGAAATTTAACCGACAGGAAGAAGATGCTGTGATATGCAAATGATTAGCTTTTCAGAGCATTCACACAAGGTTGGCGCCGGTGGCGACACCTACAACGTGCAGACATGAGGAAAGTTTCCAACCGATTTCTCATACAGAAACAGCAGTTGACCGACGTTGCCAGGTGAAACGTTGTTGTTATGCCTCGTGTAAGGAGGAGAAATGCGTATCATCAAGTTTCCGACTTTGATAAAGGTCGGATTGTAGCCTATCCCGATTGCGGTTTATCGTATCGCGACATTGCTGCTCGCGTTGGTCGAGATCCAATGACTGTTAGCAGAATATGGAATCACTGGGTTAAGGAGGCTTATACGGAACGCCGTGCTGGATCCCAACGGCCTCGTATCACTAGAGATGACAGGCATCTTATCCGCATGGCTGTAACGGATCGCGTAGCCTCGTCTCGATTCCTGAGTCAACAGATGGGGACGTTTGTAACACAACAACCATCTGCACGAACAGTTCGACGACGTTGCAGCAGCGTGGACTATCAGTACGGAGACCGTGGCTGCGGTTACCCTTGACACTGCATCACAGACAGGAGCGCCTGCGATGGTGTACTCATCGACGAACCTGGGTGCACGAATGGGAAAACGTCATTTTTTCGGATGAATCCAGGTTCTGTTTACAGCATCATGATGGTCGCAGCCGTATTTGGTAGCATCGCGGTGAACGCACATTGCAAGCGTGTATTCATCATCGCTATACTGGCGTATCACCCGGCATTATGGTATTGGGTGCCATTGGTTACACGTCTCGGTCACCTCTTGTTCGCATTGACGGCTCTTTGAACAGTGGACGTTACATTTCTGATGTGTTACGACCCGTGGCTCTACCCTTCATTCGATTCCTGCGAAACCCTACATTTCAGCAGGATAATGCGCGACCGCATGTTGTAGGTCCTGTACGGGCCTTTCTGGATACAGAAAATGTTCGACTGCTGCCCTGGCCAGCACATTTCCAGATCTCTCACCAATTGAAAACGTCTGGTCTCTGGTGGCTGAGCAACTGGCTAGTCACAATGCGCCAGTCATTACACTTGATGAACTGTGGTATCGTGTTGAAGCTGCATGGGCAGCTGTACCTGTACACGCCATCCAAGCTCTGTTTGACTAAATGCCCAGGCATATCAAGGCCGTTATTACGGCCAGAGGTGGTTGTTCTGGATACTGATTTCTCAGGATCTATGAACCCAAACTGCGTGACAATGTAATCACATGTCAGTTCTAGTATAATATATTTGTCCAATGAGTAGCCGTTTATCATCTGCATTTCTTCTTGTTGTAGCAATTTTAATGGCCAGTATTGTACTTATTATGACCTATTCAGAAACATTGTTATTGGACCGTTAATATTTCTTCTTAAGGTAGCAAGAACGAAGATGTTCTGTCAGCAGTTAAGCAAAGTGTGGTTAAGCGAGCCTGAAATTCGTAACAGGGTGAACCGCGAATGAGTTCAAGAAAACCTCACCAAAAATATAACTCTAATGGAAACACACTATAAACATTTAACAAGTCGTCCATCGTGGTTCAAAGTAAGTTCACGAGAATGACAATGGATACAGCATTTACACTTCTTGACAACTGCTATCAAACAACTGATATTTGCTAAGGGACAACTGCCGATTGCTACGGAACAACCGGCAACTGCTATGGAACACTCGACCAATGATAGTAAACGGAAATGTTCAGTGCTGGACGTGTTAACTGCAGCGACGTCTGTGCACGAAGGCTCTGTACGCTTCCGACAGTTCATGTAATACGGTGTGTTGCGAAGGTTGTTGTGGAACTGATTAGTGCGATATTCCATGTGGTACGGCAACATGTCTACAAGACATGATTTCAGCGATTGCGAATGAGCAGTTGCACGACTCAGAGCCGCTCAACGTGCCGCAACTGTAAACACAGTAATGTGTGTGCAAAAGTGTCATCTTGCCATTAAGAAATTCGGCTGAAGGTGAAATTATATGCGAAAGCATAGACTGACCAACACACCGCAAGAGGATCGACGCGTAACCCTACTGGCGAAAACGAACAGCCATCGCACTCCTAGGCAGATCGCTGCAGTCCTTGCAGCCACTACCAATACACGTGTCTCTGACAGAACCATTTCGCGGCGGTTGAATCAGGCTGATTTGTATGATCGAAAGCTTTATTTATTTATTTACACGTCAAGTTCCGTAGGACCAAATTGAGGAGCAAATCTACAAGGTCATGAAACGTGTCAGTACATGAAAATAAAAGTAATAACAGATAAAAATAAAATGTTTACGGACCCAAACAAGCCAAGCCATAAGTTTAAGTAAACGCAATCAACAATACAACAAGAATCAGCTTAATTTTTCGAGAAACCCCTCCACAGAATAGAAGGAGTGACCCATAAGAAAACTCTTCAGTTTAGATTTGAAACTGGGTGGATTATGGCTAAGATTTTTGAATTCTTGTGGTACCTTATTGAAAATGGATGCAGCAGTATACTGCACACCTTTCTGCACAAGAGTTAAGGAAGTCCGATCCAAATGCACGCTTGATTTCTGCCGAGTATTAACTGAGTGAAAGCTGCTTAGTCTTGGGAATAAGCTAATGCTGTTAACAAGAAATAACAGTAAGAAATATATATATTGAGAGGCCAATGGCAAAACACACAGACCCGTGAACAGGGGTCGACAAGAGGTTCGTGAACATGCACCACTTTTGCCCGAACCTCCCGTTTCTGAGTCAAAAATATCCTTTTAGAATGGGAAGAGTTACCCCAAAATATAACGCCATACGACATCCCACTTTAACCTTGCCACCGTCGACAAAGAGTTCGTGGGTGTTGGGAGTATGTTAGTTGGGGTTAGATACAATGGTCCAGAGTCATGTTCTCCGACGAATCCCGCTTCAGTGTGGCAACTGATTCTGGCCATCAGTTACTGTGGAGAGAGAGGGGAACATGTTACACGTTACAGAATTTCATGAACGTCGTCGGTATGGCCTAGGCATTATGGTGGGGGAAGGTACTACGCAGAGTGGTCCAACACCGCTGCATATCTTTGCGCAAGGTACCGTTACAGTACAGCGACGTTGCACGGAGAATGTTCTGGATCATGTCCGTCTGTTTAAGGGTGTGGTAGGTCCCAGCTTTCTGTTTATGGACGACAGTCCCAGCCGACACAGAACCGCTGAGGCATCTAACACACTGGAAAGTGAAGGTATTGAACGTACGCAATGGCCTACGTGCTCCCCGGACCTAAAGTCTCTGGAGTATGCCCGAGGTGCTCTTGGCAAATGTGTTTTTCGACAGACACCCCTTCCCCGTACCATGCAGCAGTTGAAAACAACCCTGAGATAGGAAAATGGTTCAAATGGCGCCGAGCACTATGGGACTTAACATCTGAGGTCATCAGTCCCCTAGAGCTTAAAACTACTTAAACCTAACTAACCTAAGGACATCACACACATCCATGCCCGAGGCAGGATTCGAACCTGCGACCGTAGCGGTCGCGCGGTTCCAGACTGAAGCGCCTATAACGGCTCGGCCACCGCGGCCGGCCCTGAGATAGGAGTAGGACAATATCCACGATAGTTTGGTAGCCAGCATGAATAAATGGTGCAAAATGTGCATTAGAGCCCAAGAAGGGCTGAGAATCCGACCTACGTCAAACATGAAAGCTGATTATGTTTGCTATATTGATTTCCCGTGTGGTGAAATTCGTACCATCTTTTGTTATAGATCTACCGTTCCACTGTGTTTCACGTCGTCCATCATTGGCTGTGATTATTCCTGTCAAACAAACTCTCCACGCCGGCCGCGGTGGCCGTGCGGTTCTAGGCGCTCCAACCCGGAGCCGCGCTGCTGCTACGGTCGCAGGTTCGAATCCTGCCTCGGGCATGGATGTGTGTGATGTCCTTAAGTTAGTTAGGTTTAAGTAGTTCTAAGTTCTAGGGGACTGATGACCACAGCAGTTAAGTCCCATAGTGCTCAGAGCCATTTGAGCCAAACTCTCCACTTCTTAGCAATTGTCAAGCAGTGTAGTACAGACCTGTGATAGGAATGGTTAGACTGTCTTAGGATACACAAATTCTAACTAAAGAAGAAACTTCGAAAGATAGCATAAATGTAGTGAAATATATTAGGGTAAAAACTATGCTGTTGCATGAAGGTGTCTCCTTTTCAATTATTATTATCTGGAAAGGCTGTGGGATAGCTTAATACCCAAGATGAGAGTGTTTTCTCGTCATCTGTGTAGTGTAGAGAAAAGTATAAGCGTTAAGTGACTTTCTGTAATATTCACATGAAATAGTAGTCGTGTGCTGCTCGACACAGTCTTGTCGATTTGTCTAGGCATAACGTTGTAAAGCGACATGAGGAAGAAATTAGTGTTTGCCGTCCTGTCGACAACGAGGCCATTAGAGATGGAACACAAGCTCGGATTAGGGAAGGACGAATAAGGAAATCCGCCGTGGCCTTTCAAAGAAACCATCCCAGCATTTTCATTAAGCGATTTAGGAAATCACGGAAAACACAAATCTGGATGGTCGTATGGAGGTTTGAACCGTCGTCCTCCCGAATGCGATCCAGTGTGCTAACCACCGCGTCACGTCGAACGGTTAAAGCGACATGAAGTAGAACCAGCACATAATGTCGATTATAGGGAAGGCGAAACGTCGACTTCTATTACTGGAAGAATTTAGGAAGGTGCAACTCATCTGTAAAGGAGATCAACGTACAGAAAACTTGTATGCCCCATTCTAGCACTGCTCGAGGATTTCAGGGAGACATCGAAACAATTCAGAGGCGTGCTGCTAAATTTGTCACCGGTAGGTTCGATCAACAAGCGAATATTACTAGAAAGCTCCGTGGACTCAAACGGGAATCCATGGAGAGAAGCTTTTCTCATGAAACCCTATTGAGAAAGTTTAGGGAGCCACCATTTGGGACAGACTGTAGAACGGTCCTGCTGCCACGAAAATACATCTCGCGTAACGACCACGAAGACAGGATAAGAGAAATCAGAGCTCGTACCAAAGCGTACGCACAATCGTTTTTCCCTCGCTACATTTGCGAGTGGAATGGGAACGGGAATGGCCAGCAATGACACAAGGTACCCTGCGCCATGCACCGTATGGTGGTTTGCGCAGTATACAGGGTGGTCAGAAATATGTTGGGAAGCCTGTAAGGGTGTTGCAGGGTAGGCTGTGCTGAGAAATAAGTGTTAACAAAAAAATTCGATACGTTGCGCGACTTCCGAGTTACAGTAATTAGCATTGAAGTTAGCTAATCACACCGTTTCACACGCAAAATAAAGCGCCCCGCCAGATGCATATCATGTCATTTATTCTGACAGCGTAGAGTCTCCTCAGCCTTTGGCTCGGGTTCGATCCTTTCTACAGTTCCATGTCCAATTTTCGTATCGCTCTCTTGTTCGATTTTAGGAAACAAAAGAGACACGTTTGGCATCATCGTCTCTGACGGGCCGCTTGAATTTCAACGCGTAACGACGTGACTGGCTAACTTCGATGCTAATTAATTTTGGAAACGGCGCAACGTATCGAATTTTTTTCTTAGCAATTATTTCTCAGCTTACCTACCCTGCAAAACCCTTACAAGATTTCAGACTGTGTCTGATCACCTTGTAGACGGTGACGTAGACTGACAACAGTCGTATTAGGTGCCATAGCCTTTAAGACCTGTACCAGTACATGACTGTCGCTTTAGTCTTCCGGGAACTACTTGTTAAAGAACCATCGTACACTGTTGGTTTCTCAGATCATAGCACTCAGCATGCAACGTGTGGCGGATTTCGCTTGTTTGGAGGTAATGGGGACGAAATCAATAAATCTGCAGTGATATGAAATGATATCACTGAAGTAATGCTCAAAAAATTGAATTTCAATGTAATGAATATGTCCGTACGCAGTTATCTCGATCAACAGAATCCCGAAGTGGCGGCCGGAGTGGCCGTGCGGTTCTAGGCGCTACAGTCTGGAGACGAGCGACCGCTACGGTCGCAGGTTCCAGTCCTGCATCGGGCATGGATGTGTGTGATGTCCTTAGGTTAGTTAGGTTTAATTAGTTTTAAGTTCTAGGCGACTGATGACCTCAGAAGTTAAGTCGCATAGTGCTCAGAGCCAATTGAACTAGAGGCAGCCTTACGATTTTCTCTTGATCACTCTCCGCAACGCATCAGTATGCGATACTGAAGGAGTGCAGCAATGTTAAGCTAAGGGGTACTATTAAGTTTTCATTATAAAATTGATAAAAAGGGATGTACGAGTACATGTGTAACCAGACAAATTATTTCCATTTCAGAAAAACTGGATGATTTATTCAAGAGAATGAGCTTCACAAATTGAGCAAGTTACTAAAGCGTTGACCCACCTCTGGCCCTTATACAAGTAGTTTGCAAGAGGTTATTCGTTATGGCACTGATTGATAGAGTTGTTGAATGTCGTGAGGAATATAGTGTCAAATTCTGTCCAATTGGCGAGCTAGATCGTCAAAATCCCGAGATGCTCATAACGCTCTAAACGTTCTCAATTGGGGAGAGATCCGGCGACCTTGTAGGCCAAGGAAGCGTTCGGAAAGCACGAAGATGCAGTACAAACTCTCGTCCTGTGTGGGCGGGCATTAACTTGACCTGGATGGCTTTAAGTGCAACAAAGCGGGGAATAGAACATCGTCGCATATTTTGTGCTGTAAGGGTGCTGTATATGACAACCAAAGGGGTCCTGCTATGTAAAGAAAGGGCATCCCATACCACTACTCCTGGTTGTCGCGCCGTATGGCAAGCGACAGTCAAGTTGATATTCCATCACTGTCTGGGGCGTCTTCAGACACTTCTTCGGCCTGGAATGGTCTTCAGTGACGAGTTCCGCTTTGAATTGAGCCACAAGGACCAGCGAAGAGGAGTCTGAAAAGGCCCCGGACAATGGTGGCATGCCAACCTCACTGCCGCCCGCCATACAGCCCGCCAACCATGAGTGATGATCTGGGGTGCCATTTCTCTTCATAGCAGGACACCTTTGGTTGTATCTTCGTTGATCCATTACGGATCGTGGGACGACGGCTGGCATGAACTTCCCGATGCAATAATTCACCGATACCATCTTCAGGCCCCACTCGTCATAGTCGTAAAATCGCTATACACGGAAGGCGCCATATAACTGGATCCGTGAATCAATCGTCCTTCAACAGCTCTTGGTGGTCAGGCGACACAGAGTCTGTTGCAGGACGATTGATTCACGGATCCAGTTATATAGCTCCTTCCGTGTATGGCGATTTTACGACTATGACGAGTGGGGCCTGATGATGGCATCAATGTAATGCCGAAACTGGTAGCACATAGGAGTTCATAAAATAAAATAAATTTCTACAATACATACGGCTGTTGGTAAATAATTGCATCAAGAAGTCCTTTGGTTGTAGTCCGCTGCACCCTTATAGCACAGCAGTACGTCGATGATATTCTACGCCCCGTTTTGTTGTCCTTAATGGGAAACCGCCCTGGGCTTACATTTCAGCAAGATAATGCCCGCCCGCACACGGCGAGAGTCTCTACTGCTTTTTTCCGTGCTTGTCTAATACTTCCTTGTCCAACAAGGTCGCCGGATCTCTTCTCAGCTGAGAATATTTTTGGCATTGTGGGCAGGAACGTCCAACCAGCTAGGGATTTTGACGATCTAATGTACCAATTGGACACAATTTGTTACGATATCCCTCAGGACATCCAGCAACCCTACCAATCAATGACAAGCCGAATAACTGTTTACATAAGGGCCAGAGGTGCACCAGCGCGTCACTGACTTGCTCAATCTGTCAAGCTCTTTCTCTTGAACAAATGATCCAATTTTCCTAAAATTGTAATCATATGTTTGTCTGTAATTGTTCATCACATCTACCGATTTTTGTACCAGTTGGATAATTCCTTCGGGTACATGGTCACTTTTTTGTCTTTGAGTGTATTTAAAGGAAAGAAATTATATACCAACTAGCTTCAGTGCAAGTACCTTTATTCAGCCTGCCTGGCTAGCCAAGCGGTCTAACGCACGGCTTTCCGGGGTGGGAAGGAGCGCCTGATCGCCGGCACGAATCCGCCCGGCGGACTTATGTCGAGGTCGAGTGAGCCGGCCACTCTGTGGGTGGTTTTTATGCGGTTTTCCATCTGCCTCGGCGAATGCGGGCTGGTTCCCCTTATTCCGTCTCAGCTACACTATGTAGGCGATTGCTGCACAAACAAGTTCTCCACGTACGCGTACATCACCATTACTCTACCACGCAAACATAGGGGTTACACTCGTCTGGTGTGAGACGTTCCCTGGGGGGGGGGGGGTCCACCGGGGGCCGAACCGCACAATAACACTGGGTTAGGAGTGGGGCGGCGGAGGGGTGACGTGGACTGCGGTAGTCGTCGTGGGGTTGTGGACCACTGCGGCTGCAGCGGGGACGGAGCCTCTCCGTCGTTTCTAGGTCCCCGGTTAACATACATACATACCTTTATTCAGAGGAGGATTTTAAAATACCGATAACATTTACGCCTCGTACGAAACACAATTCAGATTTGGTTTTCTCTCGAGTTTTTGATACAGCACCAAAGCCAACATTATTTAGCTCGTTCTGTTTGTACTATTCTCAAGTTACTCAGAATAATGTAAGTTGTAGAGTAATCCCATTCAAACAAAGGGTGACAACGCGAATTAACTCTCTTCGCACGCATTTGTCGTTTTTCAAAACGCAGGGGACGCCAAGGGTGTAACTAGGCTGAGCAACCGCAGTATTGCCCCGGGGCCACAAGGTTGGGTAGCCCCTGGCGCAGAAGAAAAGAAACGAAAAAAAGTAAAAATTAAAATGAAAACAAAAAATGAAAAAGTGAGTTAAGCTGATCAGTTATGTGACTTTTCCCTATATTAAAATATTTAAGTTGGTTTTGGAAAGCATTCTAACATAAAGAAGTTATTCATTAATCATTAATTCAACATTAGCTAACAGCCGACGATGTGTTCAGTGCATCTATGTATCCGCAAACGAGAGCGGATGAAACACGTGGTGTTATACATCAGGAAAAATGTTACATGTAATTGACTTTTAAATGGTTTAAATTATCGATACTTTCAATGAAGATACTCTTCGCACACAGTATTAAGACATAAGATTGGTAGAGTGAACAATTAATACATGTTATGCCAGATCAGGAGGTATATAACTGTGCAAGAGATCATGTACAAATGGTACTCACAGCTACAAAATACTTATCGCCAAAATGAGACACAGCATTCATCAGTGGTGACTTTGGCGTCAAGGCTATTGCGCAGAGTACAATTTGATCGCCAAAACTGGCAGCGAGAAGAATCAACATATTAACAGCTCGAATTCGAATTCCTATTCACTACTAGGGGGAGAAGCCAAGAAAATGTGACTGCACTGCACTGTGATTGAGGGTACCAGTTGCACTTGCACGAAGACGAAAGCTGTTCCACCACATTTAATTATACGTAAGCCGAAACAAAAATTTCGGGTATAGAGTATGATCCCATTCCACCAGTCTACTTTGACACATGACGTCACATTTCGAGAAAAGAGCACAGTTTACACGGGACAATAGCATATAACATTTAATAACAAGGCGCTTATATTCTACAACATGGCGACCACAAGATGCACCATTACGGTCGAAAACAAAAAACACGCGGAATATTTCAGTCAGCTAATAAAATGAAATTAACGGGACAGCCGCGAATATGGAGAGGTTTTTTGCGGGAACAAACCAACAAAAAATTAATAAAGCTAAGATCATTCAAAACCAACAAAAAATCAAAATATCACGCACGCCAATTCCTCTAGAATAAACCGAACGAAAACATACAGAAAACACAAAACTCGAATAGAATAATTCGATTCACCTATATAGGTCAAACGAAGATAGCGATATCAGACAACTCCCACCAAAATAAGTTAATCAGAAAATGACACAAACGAATTTCTCCAAAATACCGAAAAAAATGAAAAATCGCACAATTAGAATTGAATTTTTCGCTTGATGTATACAGCTCAAATGAAAATAGTGAGAACAAATACACACGCACGAAACAACGACATAATCGAAAAATAACACAGAGAGAAATACCTCCATAATAAATGCATGAAAATGTTGAAAACATACACACAAGTGGAATCGCAGTGTACGCTGGACCTATACAGCTCAAACGAAGACAACAATCGCAAATCACCCCCACCCCCCCCCCCCTTCCCATAAACGCACACACACCCACACAAAAAAAAACACATTACGGAAAAATGAAGCACGCGAATTCCCCCATAATAAAGAACAAAAAATGCAAGAAACCCAGAATTGGAATTGAATATTTCGTTTGACTTGTGAAGATCAAACGAAGGCAGCGATACCATACACACCATCACAAAACAATGACATAATCGAAAAATAGCACGCAAAAATCCCTCCAGAATAAAGAGAAAGAAAATATAACAGAATACACAAGTGGGATCGCAGCGTACGCTAAATCTATACAGCTCAGACACCCACCCAAAAATCTACCCCGTAATCGAGAAATGACACAGACTAAAATCCTCTAAAATAAACCTAAGATAAAGACAAAAAATCCAAAAGCACACAACTGCAATTGACTATTTCGCCTGACCTATATGACTAAAAACAGGGATACCACACATACTCTCACAAAACGACGGCCTATCGTAAAATAACACACATAAATCCCGCCAGAAAAAGGAAAAAATATAAAAAAAAGCTAGAATCGCACTACAAACGAAAATTAATAGGTCAGAAACCAAATACAAATAAAGAACCAATGAACAACACAGACTCGATTCCATTCAACTGACCCTTACTAAAAAACAACGTCACAAACATAACCATCCACCACAAGAGTGGGCCAAAGGCAATAACAAAACGACTCCTATAAATCAGTCTGTTTCATATATGCAGCATCTCCACGACATCACATACCCAAAAAAAAAAAACAGTCAAATATTTCTGAAAATCAAAATTATAAGAACAAGCTATTCGTTTCACTCACCACCGTTTCAGCTATGCACTTAAGATTCCTTCCTGATCTCACCCTAAAAAACTTGCCACTTTATAAAATGAAAATTAACTGTAAGAAACAACTTGATAATTATAATCACTAATCGTTTCATTCGGAACAGTTTAACCTGTGTCTAATGTTACCCCCGAAAACCGTGCCAAACACAGAATGAAACATTCAAATATTTGTGCGAAGAAAAAATAAAAATTTAATCGCTACTCGTTTCTCTATCAATAATTTAAGCTTTGCTCTTTAAGTTCCACTCAAACTGCACCGTCATACATCACGACATATTTTGAATACACAGAATTCTTTACAAATGTCAAATTGCATTAGTAACTAAGACAACCACGGGGAACGTTTAATAACGCGCCGTAACGTCACATAATGCGTCATGATTCAAAGCCGACGGCTGGAATCGGATCGCACACTTGATCTAAAATTTTAAATGGTATTTCTTTCTGTTTATAAGACACCTATGATTTAAAAGGTAAATAAGTTTCCTGAGAAAAATGCAGCTTAGTGTCTGAAATTTGTCTACAATCATCAGAAGTATTATAAAAATATATAAATACGAATCAAATGCGCATGGTAACTGTGTGTTTCAAGGTATCACGGTGACACACTCGACTTGTCGAACAATGTCTATACGAGCGATTACAGTCACTCCTGGGCCTACCAACACAAACTGCCTCAGACAAACTTTCATAAACAGTGTAGATGGCTGATTTGCAAAATCAAATTACACTGATTATAGCTGGTGCGTCGAAGATGTCCAAACTCTTTAACTATAAATGCCAGCGATATTTTATGTCATGCCTTCGCAGAAAGATGCAGTTAGCTTACTGCCTGTGTTTTGTGTGTCACGGATTGGCGGAACTCAGATGTTCGTTAATGGCTTACCTTCTAGCTGCTACCGTTGTTGCACACTGTTACTGCACTTCACTCACTGGTTTCTTAAAATTTTGTTGACTCGAGAAAGAGCTACTCATGTTGCTCACCAGTCGTCTCATCTCAAACTGATGCTAAGCAACGGCGCGGGGCGCTACAAAGATCTCTGTATTGTTGAGAACTGCGTCATGTCGCGATGTGTGTTGAGGACATGCCGAAAATAATTACAACACAGTTTAGGAAATTATCTAACGATAATAGCAAAGGCGTAACGAGGATGAGACGACTGGGGCAATGCCCAACTAATTCCGTGAGTACTTACCCTTTAACGCTGAGCATACCAAATCCAACGCAGTGGGCTGGCAAATAAGAAACTATTTGTACACTTAAAGAGATACGCACTGACGTTTCTTACGCTCTGGCAAAACATATAGCAAGAATAATAAATGTAATGAACAAAAGTAGCAATACGTCTTAAAAAAAAGTAATCTTATTCTTCTCGGATTCAATATAAACTACTAGAAATAATTAATACTGCACCTCATGCCTTGCAGTCTGAAAGTACATACGTTACAGCTCCATATAACTTCTTCGGAATGGTGCTAGTTTGAAAGTATGTACCTGTAGCTGCGTAGGACTTCTTCGGAATGGTGCTAATTTCAAAGTATGTACATACTTGCAGCTGCATATGTCTTCTTCGGAATGGTGCTAATTTCAAAGTAATTTTTAACATTTTTATGCAGCGATAGCAACTGATATTGTTTATATAAGAATATACAGCCTACAGTTGCAGGTTAACTTTATCGTTTACCTAGGTTTCCACGTTAGTAATAACGTCTTCTTCAGAACATAAAATATTATTTAAATGTTTGCCTAAAACACGGGTCGTAACGCATCTGAAATGTAACGTCCACTGTTCAAAGTGCCGTCAATGCAAACAAGAGGTGACCAAGACGTGTAACCAATGGCACCCCATACCATCACCCCGGGTGATACGCCAGAATGGCGATGACGAATACACGCTTCCAGTGTGCGTTCACCGCGATGTCGCCAAACACCGATTCGACCATCATGATGCTGTAAATAGAACCTGGATTCATCCGAAAAAATGACGTTTTGCCATTCGTGCACCCAGGTTCGTCGTTGAGTACACCATTGCAAGCGCTTCTGTCTGTGATGCAGGTTAAGGGTAACCGCAGCCATGGTCTCCGATCTGATAGTCCATGCTGCTGCAAACGTCGCCGAACTGTTCGTGCAGATGGTTGTTGTCTTGCAAACGTCCCCATCTGTTGACTTAGGGATCGATCCGTTACAGCCATGCGGATAAAATGCCTCTCATCTTGACTGCTAGTGATACGAGGCCGTTGGGATCCAGCACGGCGTTCCGTATTACCCTCCTGAACCCACCGATTCCAAATTCTGCTAACAGTCATTGGATCTCGACCAACGCGAGCAGCAATGTCGCGCTACAATAAATCGCAATCGCGATAGGCTACAATCCGAACTTTATCAAAGTCGGAAACGTGATGGTACGCATTTCTCCTCCTTACACGAGGCATCACAACAACGTTTCACCAGGCAACGCCGGTCAACTGCTGTTTATGTATGAGAAATCGGTTGGAAACTTTCCTCATGTCAGCACATTGTAGGTGTCTCCACCGGCGCCAACCTTTTTTTGAATGCTCTGAAAAGCTAATCATTTGCATATCTCAGCATCTTCTTCCTGTCGGCTAAATTTCGCGTCTGTAGCACGTCATCTTTGTGGTGTAGCAATTTTAATGGCCAGTAGTGTATTTACTTGCTTTCAAAGTATGTACTTGCAGCTGCGTATGACTCCTTAAGAAAAGTGCTTTCAGAAAAAAATATGGAAGATTAGGATTTAACGTTCCGTTGACGATGAGGTCATTAGCGTCAGAATAGAAATTCGCATAAGGGAAGGGTAAGTAAGGGAATCGGCCGTATTCTTCTTAAAGAGAGCATCCCGCCATTTGCCGCAATCGATTTAGGGAAATCACGGAAAATCTATATCAGGATGGCCGGGTTTGAACCGCTGTCGTATCGAATGCGAATCCAGTGTTCCAACCACTGCGCCACATTGCTCGGTGATGGACAGTGGACCACCAGAACTTGTCCCCATATGTCACCTGACTTTACCCCGTTTTACTTCTTCACGTGGGGCTATACAAAATGTCATGTGTACAGGGTTAAAATAAGTACCCTGAGTCAGCTTCGAGATCGGAATGTGGAGGTCGTTAACAGTGTCACACCTGATCAACTATGGAATGTGTTCGGGCTGAGTGCAAAGCTGGTCTTTTCGTGTTGACATGTAGGGTGCCACGTTAAAATTTAATGATCTCTGATGACTACTATGTGCCGTTGTATCACAGATATACATATTTCCAGTGTTAAACATATGTTTTATGAAAATGAGTCGTTACTTTTGGGACACTGTAGCGCCCTTCAGTAATGAGCTGCTTCGTGCCAGGTCTTTTAAAAATTCCTAATAGGTGCTGAAAAACACGGCCGTCCTGGAGAAAACACTAGCCCTTGAAATCGGTAGTCAGCCCAGACCACCACCAAATTAGACGAATTACGTAACAACTAGACTATTCTCCCCACGTAGGAAAAAGCTTCGTTCTTCAAATACTGGAAACCGGTTTCGAAGTACGCAATAGCCGCAGGAAGCACACAAAAGTTTCCCTGTATAGGAAGTGATATACTACAGTGTAACAACAAAAGGAAGGAATGGAAGAAGAATGGAATAGCTGCGGCAGAAACCGAGGTACCCATCTCACAGAAGCTGGTTTGGAAGCTGTTCGGAACTAACACTAGAAGTAGCAGCAGACCACCGACAAGATGGCGACGCTTCGTGAGGACTCCCATGGCATGGTGTTTCTGGGCGCAGTGAATCCCCCTCACGAGACGTCATAAAGATGTGGTCCTAGGGGAACTGAGTGACCTCGTCAGCTCGTACTGCGTGTCAATGGTTTCTACATGCAGAACCGCAACAAAGAGGAACCCGCATCAACGACCAAAATGCAAAGATGAAGGACACTTCAGAAAACAAACTGTTAGAGACACGAAGGCTTTTCCCCCCTAGTTCACAATAAAGTTTATTTCATTTAAAATAACCATATATAATTTCGATATAGCTATCATTTTCTTGCGAAAAAGTGAAGACTACTGCGAAATGTGCGATTCGGAGTCACATGGACCGAAAGTGACCGTGACCTGGGCGCAGGCTTTACATCGCTTCTTATCACCATACCAAGCATTTACACCGACTGTCTCTTACCACAAGTATTATTTTATGTATTAATACTGAGTTTGGAAATACTGAGTCATTACTACTTTAACAATGCATCAGCAATGAAAAATACTGAAAGTGTATTACTTAGACTTATTATTTTAGTCTCTTCTCCTAACTTTACATATAGATAACCAGAAGAAAATTAGTGTTCGACACGTAATTTACGATCTAAAGCAGTTAGTTCTCATGTAGTTCACAACCTTCCATGTTGGAATGGGATGAAATCACAAATAACCTCAGTGTCGATGGGCGGACGGGTATTTGAATCGCCATCCCTCCAAACGTGGCTCCAGTTTTTTTACACATCGCTACGTTGCTCTCAGAAACAACTATCATCAAAGGACCATGCGACAAACTACTGACGAAACTTTCAAAACGTCTGGAAAGATGGATTAAGTGTAAACGCATAACTAAGTACGAGTAATTAAAGCAGTAGAGAGGCACTTTTATGAGCTTTGCGAGATCAGACCGAGCTCGTAAATGGACTTATATCTTTTTTGTCCAATAATCGACAGCATTCATTCGTAAATAAATACCTGGTTCTAAGCATCGTGTACTCTGAAGTTGTTTAAAGATTTTTAAATAAAACAAACTGTATTAATATTCTGCATGGCTCTGAACACTATAGGACTTAACAGCTGAGGTCATCAGTCCCCTAGAACTCAGAACTACTTAAACCTAACTAACCTAAGGACATCACACACATCCATGCCCGAGGTAGGATTCGAACCTGCGACCGTAGCGGTCGCGCGGTTCCAGACTGAAGCGCCTAGAACCGCTCGGCCACATCGGCCGCCAATATTCTACATCTTTATTGTTCATCCCTACATCTTTATTCCTCAACATGGTCTTCCTGTGGAACACATTTTTCCCAACGTGAGACTAGTTTCTTGACGCTGTCATTGAAGACGAAGCCAGAAATCTCATCTCCATTTGCACCGTTTCATCACTATCAAAGTGAAGTTCTCCAATGTGTTCTTTAAGTTTTGGAAACAGACGAAAATCGGATAGGACCAAGTCTGGACTGTATGAATTGTTTCCTTCATTACCAGTACGAACAACCCAACGGCGCACGTTACCGACGTCGATACAGTTATCGCTGTACACAGCTTTCGTTCTTCCATGGATTTCAATTAGAGGCTCTTTTTCTGTGGTTAGGAACACGATCGCAGCACACTGTTCCTCACTAACCGACATAGTTACTTCACACACCGCCATGTTACACGCTACAATTCTGAGCCCTCTAGCGGCAGAGTTTTCCAACATGCGTCAGAGAAATGGGAAAGTCGAGAGATTAAATGCCTGACATACAGAGTGATTTTTCCCACCGTGTACAAGCTCTAAAGGTTGATCGAGGAGAGGATACGAACAATAAAAGTCTAATGAAGTTATGTCCGGAAATGCATGATTTCCGTACTAGAGACCATTTATTCAATCACACATTGTTACAGAGACTGTGGTCTAATACGCGCTGCACCATGCAGCCATGGTTACAATTTGTGTTGAAAATGGTTTCCCTGTGCCTCGACGTATGCGTGTACACGACGTCTCGCACGTTCGCATCGTCCAGGCTGCATCCGAGCAGTGTCAAAGGCAGCACGAATACGCTGCTCTAGTACCTCCACATGTGGAATAGTTTCAGAATACACAATACTTTTGAGATGGCCTCATAACCAGAAATCGCACGGGTTGAGGTCCAGTGAACGAGCAGGCCGTGCAACTGGACCCCCACGCCCGATCCATCGACCAGGGAAGACATAACTGAGAGGCATCCGGACGTTAGCGGCGAAGTGGGCTGGATCACCAACATGTTGCAGCCACATAACCCTTCGAATCATCAACGGCACTTCTGCCAGCGAGGGAGGCAAAGTCGCACGCAAGAAACGCCGATAGTTCCGACCTGTTAGGCGACACCTATGACTTGAAAGGTAAATAAGTTTCCTGACAAAAATACAGCTTAGTGTTTGAAATTTGTCTACAATCGTCATAAATCTTATAAAAATATATAAATCCGTACCAAATGCGCATGGTAATCGTTGTTTCAAGATACCACGGTGACACACTCGACTTGTCGAACAATGTCCATACGATCAAAAACATCTATTGAGTACGATGAAATATCAACAAAGTTAATTAAAGAATGTGATTCTGAGTTAAGTAACACATTAAGCTATCTGTGTAACCAGTCATTTATCAGTGGAATATTTCCTGAATGGTTGAAATATGCTCAAGTTAAGCCACTGTTTAAGAATGGAGATAAAGAAATAGCATCAAATTTCCGTCCAATTTCACTTTTGTTAGCATTCTCAAAAATTTTAGAAAAAGTAACGTACAATCGGCTTTATAACCATCTTATCTCAAATAACATACTGTCAAAGTCACTGTTCGGATTTCTAAAGGATTCTGATATTGAGAAAGCTATCTACACTTACAGTGAAAATGTGCTTAATTCGTTAGACAAAAAATTGCAGGCAACTGGTATATTTTGTGATCTGTCAAAGGCATTTGACTGCGTATATCACACTATCCTTTTAAGTAAATTAAAATATTATAGTGTAACAGGAAATGCTGCAAAATGGTTCAAATCTTATATCTCTGGCAGGAAACAAAGGGTGTTATTAGGAAAGAGACATGTATCAAGCTATCAGGCATCATCCAACTGGGAACTAATTACATGTGGGGTCCCACAAGGTTCCATTTTAGGGCCCTTACTTTTTCTTGTGTATATCAATGACCTTTCATCAGTAACATTACCAGAAGCCAAGTTCGTTTTGTTTGCTGATGATACAAACATTGCAATAAATAGCAAATCAAGTTTAGGTTTAGAAAGGTCAGCTAATAAAATATTTGTGGACATTAATCGCTGGTTCCTAGCCAATTCTTTGTCACTAAACTTTGAAAAAACACACTACATGCAGTTCAGAACTTGTAAGGGGTGTCCCACCAGTATATGCCTAACATACGATGACAAGCAGATAGAAGAAGTGGACAGTGTTAAATTCTTGGGTTTACAGCTTGATAATAAATTCAACTGGGAGGAGCACACCACAGAACTGCTGAAGCGTCTTAACAAATCTCTATTTGCAATGCGAATGCTGTTGGACATAGGGGATATAAAAATGAAGAAGCTGGCATACTATGCTTACTTTCATTCCATAATGTCATATTATTTTTTGGGGGGATACATCAAGCCAAGCTAAAGTTTTCCGGGCACAAAAACGTGCAGTAAGAGTTGTATGTGATGTGAACTCAAGAACATCTTGTAGAAGCCTGTTTAGGGAACTAGGGATACTAACTACTGCTTCCAAATACATTTATTCCTTAATGAAATTTGTCATTAAAAATATATCACTTTTTCAAACCAACAGCTCAATTAATGGAATCAATACTAGAAATAAGAATAATCTTCACAAGGATTTAATGTCACTTAGTCTCGTACAAAAAGGTGTGCATTATTCAGGAACACACATTTTCAATAACTTGCCAGCAGCCATAAAAAGCTTAACAACCAATGAAATCCAGTTTAACAGAAGCCTAAAGGATTTATTGGTGGCCAACTCCTTCTACTCCATTGATGAATTTCTCAGTAGAACCAATTGATTCACAATTTCAGTGCAGTAATGTGTTCATTGTAAATAATTGTGTGTATGTGTGTGTGTGTGTGTGTGTGTGTGTGTGTGTGTGTGTGTGTGTGTAAGTACAATCTAGCTTCTGCAACAGCTCAGTGCAGTAATGTGTTTATTGTAAATAAGTATTTAGTAGTTGCATTACACGTTTATTACCCTTTAAATAAAAAAAACATTTTTATTTTAAATTCAAAGCATTAGTATTTGTAAATTGATTCTTTCATATAGCGTTCATTAAATAATGAC
The DNA here is from genome assembly GCF_023898315.1 of Schistocerca nitens. Classification (NCBI taxonomy): domain Eukaryota; kingdom Metazoa; phylum Arthropoda; class Insecta; order Orthoptera; family Acrididae; genus Schistocerca; species Schistocerca nitens. The sequence goes on from NC_064617.1 coordinate 379,976,357, forward strand.
GACCATGCCACTTGGGACCTGTGGAATGGTACATTAGCTTATTTGTTTGTGTTGTAAATATTTGTCATGTATTGTTGTTTTTCTGACATGTTTTACATCCTGGAGGACCTCCTCACTACGGATCAATTGGAGTGAAAGTAAATCTAATCTAATCTAATCTAAGTGATTACAGTCATCTCCTGGGCCTACCAACACAAAGTGCTTCAGACAAAATTTGATAAATAGCACTAAATAAAACAAATAGCTCTAACTCTTCCCCACTACAAACTGCGTAGGACGTGTCGGCACGAGGAGAACTTAAACACTTCGGTTCGTTCAGCTTGTTCATTTTTTGAATTTGTTATCTGAGTCTTTTTAGCCTCTTATGATGCTTCCAGCGTCACGCACAGAAATATGCTTCTCACGGCGGCGTAATGACAATAAAACGAGGATCAACAAGGACGCAATTATCGGCCGTGAAAGCCTAGATTGTATAAACGTTTAAGTAAAACCGGAATTTTGATCAATAAGCACATATATTTCATTAGCGGTTTACATTTGACATGAATATTCAGAATTATGTACATCACCGAAATTATCTGTTCGTTCTTGTTTCGTCTTGTTGTACAGTATTAAATTTTATTTCACTTTTTTGACCTTATTCGGTGTTCTAATTAATTATTTTTTAAATTTTTATTCTTAACATAAAAAATTGTCTTACTAGTTAAATACAGATTCTCATAATAAACAGCAGTTCAGTTACGTTTTTAATTAAAAAGTATTTAATGAAATTTAATCTTGGGTACTGCACAGTATTTCTTATGAGCAATATTCCGGGGCGAGTAGCTGTTTCAGTTATGGATGGATCAGGGAAAATTTGTTAGGATCATATTTCGCTTCACCAAAGTATTTAAAACAAAATAGAGCGTTTATAGGGTTCCACACCTCAATCTGTGCCTGTCTGTTAGAAACCCTTTCCCTCAGGCACAGGTAGACGATCATGTTGATATCTGTGTCACATACTAAGATCTACGGTCCCTTGGCGGTGTAAAAAATTGAAGATTGTAATTCAGTCCAATCAAAGGTACAGTCACTTATGTCACATATTTTGATACTCGCAAATTCACTGATCGAAAACTGTGGGGTACTTCCTGTTGACCTTGAATCATGAAATTTGGCAAGAAGCAAGGTTTCACAATACAAGTAAAGGAAATTTTTAAATTTGCAATTATATCGTGAAACATGGACAGTAAAAAGTTTAGACAAAAAGAGAATAGAAGCTTTCGAAATGTGATGCTACAGAATAATGCAGAAGATTGTATGGATACATCACGTAACTAACGAGATGGTACTGAATAGAATTGGGGACAAGAGAAGTTTGTGGTACAACCCGACTAAAAGAAGGGATCGATTGGTAGGAAATATTCTGAGGCATCGAGGGATCATCAATTTAGTACTGGAGGGTAGCGTGGGGATTGAAAATCGTAGAGGGAGACCAAAAGATGAATACAGTAAGCAGATTCAGGAGGATGTAGGTTGCAGTAGTTACTCGGAGATGAAGAGACTTGCACAGGATGGAGTAGTATGAAGAGCTGCATCGAACCAGTCTTTGGGCTGAAGGCAACAACAACAACAATCATACCACACGAAATAATAGTTATTTTGTCGTTTGTTAACCGACTTCAGACCTGAGATGAAAACTTTCTCTAAAGTCTTGGAATTTCTACTACCGACATATTTCCGGTAACATTGTAGATAACAGGAAAAAATCGTGCGGATCCTACATTCCCGGGATGGATGAAATGCCTATATACATACATAATTAAGTTTATATGGAATCCTCCGTCTGCTCAAATACAAGGTCAGAAAGATGTTTTTTCCTCCATCATATAAATTTGTTTTACATAATCAGCGGAGTGTGCGAGTGATGGATCTTCTGGTATGGTGCTCATTGAATCGCAAAAGACGTCCCCTACTTCTTCACAGTTTAAAGTTAGAGAGAAACAGTGATGAAGCCACTTCTCTTTTCCGCAGTCCGTTTTCTCTCTTTTGTATTTCACTTATTACCGATATGCTAAAACACGATCACTTTCTATTGTAAATATGTTGGCCCTATAATTCTTCCTGTTCGAACGTCTGCAACGCTGTTCACCAGCAGATTTCACTTTCCTGTAATGCCTGAATACATGGTTTTCATAACGTAGTAGTAACTTATTTTCTCGGCATTAGATTCAACACTTCTACGACCTGCTCTGCCGCCAGCTACAAGCTACCTGGCCCAAAGGCAGGGTTTCCCAAACCGTATTCGGCGGAACACTGCTGTTCCGTGGAAAGTGAATAACAGCTCCGCGAACAACTGGTAATATGAGGGCGTTTTTCCGATATTTTGACGATATTAACTTTTTTTTTAATTTTTACTCCAATTTCTGTATTACCAATTACGATTTAAAATTGAAGTAATCAAGGAATGAAACGATTTTTTTCTTCATTTTTAAAACTTTATTGACCTTCAAAATAAACAAGGTGTTCTATCAGAGTGTCAACCACTGTGGCCGAGCAGTTGTAGGCGCTTCAGTCCGGAACCGCGCTGCTGCTAGGGTCGCAGGTTCGATTCCTGCCTCGGGCTTGGATGTGTGTGATGTCCTTAGGTTAGTTAGGTTTAAGTAGTTCAAAGTGTAGGGGACTGATGACCACAGATGTTAAGTCGTATAGTGCTTAGAGCCATTTGAACCATTTCTATCAGAGTATCAGGATTCTCAAAGTTTTCCGTCAGACGTGACGTGACGTGACGTGGCGCATATGCTTGCCGGGGAACGCACTCTTCTACCTCGAGGCAAGTGACGGAATTCAATTATATGGATTAGTGGACGCTTCCTCGGCTTTTTACGAGTTGCAGAGTTCCTACCCACCCACGTATTCAGTCCCTGACAGTTGGCGACAAGAGTTCATTTCCACCTCGCATGTGTCACATTTTGTAAAATAGCTCCTGTCGTAATGTACTGCATGAGTTTCCAAAGTAAAGGAAGTATTAGACAACAGAAGTACACTGCCTGACAAAAAAAAGTGAAGCACCGAGAAGATACTGCCGCATATTCAAAATGGTTCAAATGGCTCTGAACAGTATGGGATTTAACATCTTTGGTCATCAGTCCCCTAGAACTTAGAACTACTTAAACCTAACTAACCTAAGGACATTACACACATCCATGCCCGAGGCAGGATTCGAACCTGCAACCGAAGCGGTCACGCGGTTCCACTCTGTAGCGTCTAGAACCGCTCGGCCACCCCAACCGCCTACTGCCGCATGTCAGTGCAACTTTGTACTCGTATACACTATCGGCAGGTATGTAAATTACGAGGGTTATTCGGAAAGTAAGGTCAGATCGAGTGTGAAATGGAAACCACAGCGAAAATCCAATAAATCTTTGCACAGAAGTGATGGGCTGTTGTGATGGGCAGTGTCCTTAGTATGGCCGTAGATCGCGTCACGTCGCACTTTTCGGTTCTGATCACACAGTGAGCACATAAAGATGCCTAGAAAATAGTCTATCCCGCCAAATAGGAGGGTCTGGTGACAGATTTCGCCTGATGTCATGCAGTCCCCATATCGAAACTGTCAAGCGTTTCCTTCCTCATGACGGTTCTCGGCAGCACTGTGGGAGAAATGAAGATGCTCCTGCAGCGTTTTAGATGGTAAATGTTTGATCACGCACCATATAGCCAGTAATTGGCTCCTACTGAGTTTCATCTCTGCTCACATGAACCGCTGGCTACGGAGACAACATTTTAGCACAGACAACGAGCTGTAGACCAGCGTAGAGATTGTCAGGAAGCACAGGCGGCGGTCTTCTATGGCGAGGGTATTGAAAGGTTGGCACAAAGCTACGACAAATGTCTAAATCGGAGCGGCGATTATACAGAGAAGTAGCTGGAAGGTGTAGCTAAATGTTCCAAATAAAACTTTTCTATTTTGATTAACTTCTCATGGTTGGGTTCAAATGGCTCTGAGCACTATGGGACTCAACTGCTGAGGTCATTAGTCCCCTAGAACTTAGAACTAGTTAAACCTAACTAACCAAGTACATCACAAACATCCATGCCCGAGGCAGGATTCGAACCTGCGACCGTAGCGGTCTGGCGGTTCCAGACTGCAGCGCCTTTAACCGCACGGCCACTTCGGCCGGCTCTCATGGTTGGGATTCATAGCCATATAATATTTCTTAAAAGACATCATATTCCCCGTTGACTGTATGAAATATTTATTATTACGATTGCAATTTCGGCCTTATGGCCATTTCCAAGTAACACTGCAAAAGTTACATTCTGTCAGAATATAAGACTATCTGACATGAGTACAAGTCGTTGTTTTTTTCTCTATATTGTTATTTTCACACCTGATACAGGTAGGCCAGCAGCAGCATACTACGCCGCTCTTCGGCCACAGATATGACCAATGATACAAAAGGAGACAATTGCAGAATAGACATGGTGGATATACAAACGTAGACATACAAAATTAAAACACACGGAGTCGTTCACAGGCGACGTGTCCAAAATAAAAACGTCCAGAAACGTGGACACACACAGAGAAGACAGAGATGACACACGCAAACTATGGAGCACAAACGATGAAACACTGGAACAGTGGAACACAAACACGATGGCACACACGAACACTAGGCGATGATCTCTGGCGCGCGAAAGTTCACTATAAGTGTACGAGTCCGGGACCTGCCAAAAAGGGGAAAAGGTGGGGGAGGAGATGCCAGTGACAGAGGAGATGGGAGGGGGAGGAAAGAAGGTAGGGGGGTAGGGGAGGGCCGGGGGAGAGGAGGGAGGGAGGAAGGGAGGAGGGAGAGAAGAGAGAGAAGGTGCCCTTGGGGAAAAAAAACCAAAAAACCACAATGGGCGGATGGGGCTTTTCAAAGTTGGTAGGAGGGGTAGATGGAGGGGAGGAGGGCATCATCAGGGAGGAGGAGCTGGCGGAAGCCACCTTGGGCGAGGGTATGGAGAGTGGAGAGATGGAGAGCAGGTGGGACGTGAGAATACAGGTGCAGAGGCGGACAGGGGTGGGAATGGATGGGAGAGACAAGCAGGTGAGGGGGATCAAGTTTGTAGGAGGTTTAGAGGATCTGTATCCGTTTGAGGAAAAGGCTAGGTGCGGGAACAGGATGAGTTCATATAGGATCTGCGTGGGGGATGGGAGGCGGATGCGATAGTCGAGGCGGAGTGGATGGCGTTTTAGGATTTGAAGGGATTTGTAAAAGGTAGAAGGGGTGGAGAGCCAGGCGGGATGAGCGTAGCAGAGGATAGGGCGGATGAGGGATTTATAGGTGTGGAGAATGGTGGAGGGGTCCAGACCCCATGTACGGCTAGAAAGGAGTTTGAGCAGACGGAGGCGGGAGCATGCCTTGGCTTGGATTGTCCGGAGATGGGGGGTCCAGGAAAGGTGACGGTCAAGGGTGACGCCAAGATACTTGAGGGTGGGACTGAGGGTGATAGGACAGCCATAAATGGTGATATAGAAGTTGTGGAGACGGAAGGAAGGGGTGGTTTTGCCTACAATGACCGCCTGCATGTCGTCGTCAAAATACAGCCTTTTGGTGCGAGAGTCCCACAAGATCTGATGAGAACAACACTTATTACATCGTAAAATGTTGTTAAATGCTGTTGATATTTAACAACATTTTACGATGTAATAAGTGTCGTACTCATCAGATCTTGAGGGACTCTCGCATTCAAAAGGCCGCATTTTGACGACGACATGTACTCATGTCAGATAGTCTTATATTCTGACAAAATGTAACGTTTGCTGTGTTATTTGAAAATGGCCATAAGGCCGTAATTGCAATCGTAATAATAAATATTTCATACAGTCAACGACGATTTTGATGTCTTTTAAGTAAGTTTTTTATTTTGACATTGGTTTTCATTTTGCGACCGATCGGACCTTACTTTCAGAATAGCTCGCGTATTAGAACTCTAACTCTCAATGGCAGGGCCGGCCGCTGTGGCCGAGCGGTTCTAGGCGGTTCAGTCCGTAACCACGCCGCTGCTACGGTCGCAGGTTCTAATCCTGCCTCGGGCATGGATGTGTGTGATGTCCTTAGGTTAGTTAGGTTTAAGTAGTTCTAAGTTCTAAGGGACTGATGACCTCAGATGTTAAGTCTCATAGTGCTTAGAGCCATTTGAACCATCTATGGCAGGTAAAGCGACTACCAGAATGCATTAGTCTTGCTCGTATTTAGGGTCGTTACCGGTCCTGGCTCGGTACATATGGAGCGTAAACAGCATCAGACGTTGAGCGATCACTGCGAAGGACTTGGAGGTGACGTGCACTGGAGTGAGACAGCGCTATCAGCGCCTGAGAGAGTTCATTGTTTTCCTCCATTTGGCCGGCTGGTCGAATCGTGCAATCTCCAGATTTGGTGGGCATTCTAAAGAGACCGTGGCACGATGGTGGATTGCATGGGAACGTGAGGGCAGGCATACTCATCTTCAAGATTCTCGTCGGCCACGTCTGAGCACCACAAGGAAGAATCGCCTTATTGTACACTAAGCAAACTGTAATCCTTATACGTCGGCCATCCGAGAGGAAGTAATGGGCTCCCTGCTATATCCTGTGTCATCCCCCACCGTTGGTCGGAGAATACCAGCAGGCGGACTTGAGTATTTACAGCCCAATGCGTAGGCTGCCTGTAATACCATAACACAAAGTACTGGTACCCTGACCAAGAAACATGGACTGCTGATGAATGACGTCGCATTCTGTCAGCCATGAATTGCGGTTCTGCACTACTTCGAATGGCCATCATCGGCGAGTATGGCGACGACCTTGAGAAAGGTCTCCTGCTCCCAATGTTTTGACGAGACATAGCGGTGTTACACCTGGCGTCATAGTATTCGGAGCCATCGAGTATGACTTCAGGTCACAACCGGTAAGGACTGACGGAACACTGGACATTCGTGTGTTACCTGTCATAAGACAGTATCGTGGCGCCATTTTTTGACAGGACAATGGTCGTCCACATATGGCACGTGTCTTATGAACTGTTTGCTTGATGCTGAGGTACTCCCATGATCAGCAAGATCCCCAGAGCTACCCCCAATTGAACATGTGTGCGATCAGCTCGGGCGTAATCTCCGTCCCGGTGCCAGTATCCTGGATGTCAAGGGTCTGTTACAAAACTGTCCACCTTGGCTCAGGAGAGGATACAGCTGCATTATGACGGCTTTCCCAACCGAATCAATGCATACGTTCAGGCCAGAGACCGGGCGAGGTGGCGCAGTGGTTAGCGCTCTGGACTCGCATTCGGGAGGGTGACGGTTCAAACCCGAGTTCGGCCATCCTGATTTAGGTTTACCGTGATTTCCCTCAATCGATGCATGCAAATGCCGCGCTGGTTTCCACAAAATGCCGCTTTCCTGCCCCATCCTTCCCTAATCCGACGGTACCGATGACCTCGCTGTTTGGTCCCCTTATTCGAAACAACCAACCAACCAGGCCAGTTGCGCTGCAACGTCATACTGATAAGCGGACTAATACTGCCAAGTTCTTTGTAAATTGGATTCGTTTCTGTAATTACCACAATAACATCACATCCTCTTTGAATTCGGTAAGTTTCATATCGTTTCCTCCTCACCTTCACTTCATTGTGAGTCACTCTTTTTTTTTCCAAAGCAGTTTGTTATTCCTATGTAAAGAGATGTTTCTAAGTTTGTAATACAGTAAAACATCGGTTGACATTAAAAATTAAATTACTTTTCATCCCAAATACATCCATTTTGCTGATGCTCTATTCCCAAATGGGTTTCAGTCGACAGAACCAAAATTTCAAAGCTGTGGACTGTTCATCTTTTGCTGTCTCCTGTTTCAGAATACAACTGTTTACCTGTTGTGTATAGTTGTCACTCAGAAGCTACACACGGCTTTCTACAGGGTGGAAATTGTTGAACTATTTGGAAAAAAAACGTAAATGAGTTACAAACTACGGCGTGCACACACTTTATTCAACATGTAAACGTCACTACAGATATTAGGATTTATGTTATGACATGTTCGATATGCCTGCCGTCATTCGTGATGATGTGGCGCAGACGGATAGTGAAATTCTGCATGACTCGCTAATGTCGGAACATCGATGCTGTCGATGATCTCCGGAACGGCTGTTTTCAGCTCAACAATAGTTTCGGGATTATTGCTGTACATTGTCTTTAATATAAGCCCGCAAAAAGGAGTCGCGTGTGTTCAGATCCGGAGACTATGGCGACCAGTCGAGGCCTATGCCAGTGGCCCTGCGTACCTCAGAGCGAAAGCGGTCCCCAAAGTGCTCCTCCAGCACTTCAAAAATTTCTCCTTCTTCGACGAGATAGAGCTCCTTCTTGTATAAACCACATCTTGTCGAAATCAGTGTTACTTTGGATAATGGGGATGAAATTATCTTCCATAATCTTCATGTATCGTTCGGTAGTCACTGGGCCATCAAGGAATATCGCACCGATTATTCCGTCACTGGACATAACACACCATACAGTCACCCGTTGAGGATGAAGCGACTTCTCGATGCCGAAATGGGGATTCTCAGTACCCTATACGCGCCAGTTATGCTTATTGACGAATTCATCAAAATGAAATTAGGCTTTATCGCTGAACCAAATGCACATGCGCATAATTGTTCGCATCGTGCATCGCGGCCCACCGTGCAGTTTCAACGTCCTAACGCAAACCGTTCAGAAGTTATGACGATTTTATTTCATATCGTTCAACAATTGTCACCCTGTATTTTTGCATCTGGACCGTAGATTCTGCCAAAATGGCAACGCGCTGCTTACAGCAGCACTAGGAAGGTCCTACCGACTTGCAGGACATCTGATACAGAGTACGGCCTCAGTTTCCCAACATCGTGGAGAGTGGGCACTTAAACCGCTCAGTGACACCACAATCAGTGCAATGTTTGCCGCTGCGGCTGCTCATACCTCGTACTTCAAATGCGGTTATGTAATTGGGAAGATCAGTTTCAAAGCAACCATGAACGAGAGCGGTGAGTCGTCAAGTGTTCCACTCAAGTGGCGCTGAGAAGAAGTGAACATCAGTTCTGCGTTAGCGGACGTGTAATAACTCGGCTGCGTCGGACATCTCACTGGTTTAACTGTGTACCTGCAGCAGGTAGAACGTCACTCACGGTCTCCTACTAGACTAGCTGCCACTCTCGAGTCACGTTGAAGAAACTGTGACTTCAGTCTGAATCGCCACATAGATACTGTAGGCACTACACTATTTGGGTAACGAATAAAAATGTTGGCGCGAATAAACGTTTTTGGAGTTACGTTCCTTTAGCGACTCCTCAGTTGTTCACATAGGCGAAGAACACCACCGAGCGTACATTTCACTGCATTATGGCAATTATTTTACCGCAGGGAAGCGCCAAGACGGAGGCTGCGGGAGGGGAGGGTTAAAGATTACATAAAGCCGGCAACCACCAGAGATCAATCAAAGTCCAGGAACGCCTGAAGATGGCAAGAAGTCGGCTTGCTGAAATATCGCGCCTGTTGAACGACGCCACCCGGCCGAATACCTGAGAAATTTTCAGTTATTTTACAGTTTTCTTTTGGTGTTATATGACAATCGTTTAGCGAACAATGAGTAGTAATAGGATTTGTAACTCTGAAGCCGGCCGGGGTGGCCGAGCGGCTCTAGGCGCTACAGTTTGGAACCGCGCGATCGCTACGGTCGCAGGTTCGAAACCTACCTCGGGCATGGATGTGTGTGATGTCCTTAGTTTAGTTAGGTTTAAGTAGTTCTAAGTTCTAGGGGACTGATGACCTCAGAAGTTAAGTCCCATAGTGCTCAGAGCCATTTGAACCATTTTTGTAACTCTGAAAAGCAAGTTGCATTGGAAATATTTTTCGTAATCCTGGAACGGGAAATACTTCAAACTTTGGCTTGAAACGTATGCTTTCTTTATACTGCAGAGGCGGCAACTGAAAAGCGAAATTCTTGTGTGTCGTTTTGTCGGTAGATCTACTTAGGAGAATGCTTAGACTCCATAAAAATCGTTGGAAGTATTACATAGAAGGTTATGCGACGTGATTAGTGTTTTATGGCTATCAGCGGTGACGCCCACAGCGCCCTTAGACAGAAGGATTACGTTATTTTCACACACGCACACGCACGCACACACTCACACACACACACACACACACACACACACACACACACACACACACACACATATGCACACACACACACGTCGTGAGAATTGAGGCAATAATCCCGAAGACGTACCAGGTTGAAGATACCCGTTTGGTAAAACGTTGTTTCCTGCTGCGTGAAGAAGTCCGTGACTGCGTGCTACATATCCTCGCCCGACAGCAATCGTCGATTCTTCAAGATCATCTTTATGGGACTGAAGGTGTGAAACCGCGTGTGGAGAGATCAAAACTATAGGGCGGGTACTTTTCGACAGACGTGCTGTTCCACACACATTCTTCATTCTCCGATGTATGTCTACTGGCGTTTGTCTTTCGGCAGCCAAGAAAAGAATAATAGCACATTGGTCCTATATGGATGCATTTGGTGATAACGTCGCCATAGATCACGTTTCCGCATTTGCTGCACGCACGTCAGAAACACACGAATGCCACACCAATCCCTTACGCACATGTCAGTGGTTGTACACTGGTTAGAAGTCGCGCAACGTTGCATATATGCTGCAGCAACGCCCCCAGGAGGAAGCTTTTTGATCGCCCCTTATACAATGAGAATAATTCAGTGAAAGAACTTTAGTGCATAATATCAAAGGAAATAATTAACGGTGAACACTTCACTACAGACAAAGCTAAGAGAAAAATAAAAACCACTGTTAATTCCCAGCAAAAGAACAAATTTCAAGGATGTGAAGCGTGAGAAGAGCAGCCAGGATTGTCGATCATTTGGAAAAGACCTCAACATAAAGTCTCAAAGAACCAAAACAAGTGTAGTTCTGAGACTAGTGTTATAAAACCTTAAGAGTGTTTTAGGAAACGCAGCCACAACACACAGGAAGAAAGAAGAAATGTCTGCACGCAGAGATGTAATACGACGTAGAGATGTAATACTGGTAATGCAGGATGTGTAAGTGGAGGACCATCGTTAAGTAGAGAAGATTGTATACATAGATAGAAAGAGTACATCTAACGCTGGTTCGAAAGGGAAGAACTCTGCATTAGTGTTAAGCAAGGAGAGAAAGGCCGATGCGGAAGAAATACATATACATCCCTATTCAGCACGTCGACAGAAAAACATTTAAACTAAAATAATGTAACTGGTGTTGGCGAAATGCCTTCGCCGTTACTGAAATCAGTATGACACTCGAGGGATAGAGACTCTGGTGTTCTAGATCTGAGAGGGAGAAGACATTAGCAAGAACCTTATTCTATCACTGCCAAAGTAAACAAGTGTACACTAGAGGTTTTACATTACTAAGTCATTTATTGAGATAATATATAAGAGAGTGAACAGAGAAAGAAATAAATGATGGACAGAATAACGTATCTTTCATCAAATCTCCCTCCCCGCCAGACCTTTATACCTTACGAACCGTACTACGAGTATTAAACAAATTCCTATTTATAAGCTACCGCATAGTGATTATTATTCAAAGTATTCGTAATGTGATGTCATTTTATTGAAAGTGATGTGAACCTACTTCTTTTACTCAGTACCGAGAAAGGAAAGTATGCAAAACATAGCGATGTTATGACAACGTTTTTTTCAAGTAATAACTGTCTGCACAAAAAAACGTTGTTAGATTGTTTTTATTTATTCCTTCTTCCCTTTTTGGGCGTTGAATGATACAGATGTAAGTTCATCGCTATGTACGATTTTTATGAATAGTAATGACATGTTTAGTTCAAAACTGCCTTATTTCAGCAAACTAATTAACCTATCATTCCATTTGCTTTAATTGACTCAAGAAAATATTGTTTTAGCCGTTTTAACGGTTAGGAGCGGTTCGTTTTGTGAGGCAACGCTAGACCGGCGTCAGCGCTCTATCGTTAGCGATTTTATTATTGAAAGTGAGCCTGTAATTTTAATACGAATTCCGAGAATCTTTTTTTAAAACATTTTACTGTGTCAGAATATTAATTTACCTAAGCGGTCATACGTCACCAAACATGCCGACAATTAACATTGACTTCCGGCCTGTAACTTTGATCTTTTATGTGAAAGAAGATTCTACAAATAATTTACAACGGAAATTTAAAAGAAAATCAGAATTATAATAATTAATCAGATGTGGTAATTGAAGTATTTTTATTCCACCGCTGTTGAAGTGGATCCTTGCGATGTATAATTTTAAAAATATTGTCTTGGAAATTAAATGAGTGGCACGAAAGCAACCATTTCAGTGGCCATAAAACCGGCGAAGAAGTGCTCTTTAGACACACTGTTATCAAGGGGGTAAATGGTAGTTTCGGAGAGACACTATCATGAGAAGCAATGTATGGTACGTAAGTTACAGATAACTTTAATACTTTATATGTCTTTCCATTTGTTTTCTGTCCGTTTCGTAATGAAGCGAGATACCTACCACTGAAATCATAGAGTTCTTCCCTTCTTTACAGTACAACTGCGTTTGAGGTATCACTCTAAACACGGAAATTAGTAATTTCCTTAAGACGTCGGACGAACATTACAATGAACTCCCTTTGTAAACTGTCTTCTCGTCTGCGTAAGGATAAAACAGCCAATAAATCTTTTGGCCAGTGGGAGAGTCACAGAGTAACAAATTGAGCGTGCTTTACTATTTCTGCAGAGCGGTTGCTGTCCTAGAAACCAATTTTTCTGGTTGGCAGTTAATCGGCGATGGTAAAAAGTAGCATCGTTCGTCTCTGGTGTTTCGTCAGGATTCGACCCGGTCTTATTTAAGAGGCTAGCAAGGCCCACACCCTCTCACGTGTTCACATCTTATTTGATGTTCGGTGACCTGCATAAGTCGTGTGCTGCGTTCGTTGATTGACCAGATAACCTTTCCAACGCGTTTCTCACCTCTGACATTTCAAATTTAGTTAAATTTTTCGCTTGCTCTCAATTCATTGCGTGTTCCACGTATTTTTCCAGTGTGTGACGGCCTACCTTTTGATCATCGCCTAGATTTAACTCTTGCCATTGACAAAGTGGAAGACTATTAAGGAAGCACTTACTTATAGAGACTGTGGCAACGTAACTTCCTGATTTAAAAATGCAGTAAAACCCATTTTATGACATTTTTAATAATGTAAGTATATATCTAAGGTTTTGTTTTACACAGTTTTGAAAATCATATCCAGCAGGTGCCCCCTCCCTTTGCCCATACACGGTTTCTGGCGATTCTCATGACCCTTACCCGCAAAGCGGCGGGTATGTTGACAATTTCTGCCCGGATGATGGCCTTCAGCTCTTGTAGGGTCCTTGCATAATTGACATAAACGCAAAATTACGAAAAATCTCATAAAAAACATCGCTATTTTCACTTGACTGGATGCGCGCGCTACTGGGCCGACACCAGTCCCCGAGAACTGCGTCAAAGGCCTCTGCAGTCATCTGAAGTTTCAGTGTTGTCTGCAGTCTCCTCAGATGGAAGTGTTGGTCCTTGATTTCTTGAATAACATGGGGCCACAGTGACAGTGAAAATGGCTCTGAGCACTATGGGACTTAACTTCTAAGGTCATCAGTCCCCTAGAACTTAGAACTACTTAAACCTAACTAACCTAAGGACATCACACACATCCATGCCAGAGGCAGGATTCGAACCTGCGACCGTAACGGTCTCGCGGTTCCAGACTGTAGCGCCTAGAACCGCAGGGCCACCCTGGCCGGCCACAGTGACACTGAATTCAGATCGTTATGTGAACATGTTGGAGGAAATTTTTTTCCACTACTTGATGAATCGGACTTAAGGAGCATTTGATTCCAACAGGACGGAACAACGGCTCTCACTTCGACGGCATCAATGGCTGTTTTGAGGAAACACTTCCCGGGGCGCCTCATCTCAATAATAAGGGACGATTTGGAGTGGTCGGCCTGCTCCCGCGGCTTGACCCCTTGCGACGTTTTTTGCGGAGATTTTTTGAAATCTTGCGTTTGTATCAACCGTTCAAGGGCCCTCTGAGACCTGAAGTCCAACAGCCGAGCAGAAATTGCCAGCATATCCGCTGCTATGCTGGTAAGTGTCATGAGAAACGGTAGAAATTGGCTTATTCATTGTATGGACAATGGCGGGAGGGGGAGGGAGAGGGTCAGCTAACTGATATGATTTTCAAAACTTTGTAAAGCAAAGTTTTAGATATGTACCAACATTACTAAAAAAACTCAATCATAAAACTGGTTTTATGACATTTTGAAATCAGGAAGTTATGTTGTCGCACCCTTTATTTATGTTTTACTGTAATCTCTGTCATCTTGTGGACAAATTTTCTGTTGTTTTCATGCCAGTTAAGACTGCAGGCTTTCTGAGTAACTGTACTTGGTATTAGTAGACATATGTTGTTCTTTATAGAGTTTAACTATGGCTCTACAACATTATTTTGATCATAATATTCCCTTTCACATCAGAGCCTATCCGATTCGCTATAAATTCATTTAAAACTGATGCTAATTATCTCCGCAAGTAAGGAAAAATTTCGCTGTTCCTTGCCAAAACAACTGTTCCCTTTTCTACGCCAGTGCGTCAAAGTGGATGGGGCTTTGTAATGGAAACGATAATATGGAAGCAACGCAGCATATTTTATACCATTTACGAATATACAAAAAGACGTAAACTATGTCAGTTGCAAGAACACGTTTGGAATTATAAAAATAAAAGTCGCAAAGTATAATTGTGGCAAGAAATTTCAAAAAAGCTGCAGAAACCAAGAGAGGAATAGCAACTCCAAACACATGGAAGTGATTTAATAAAACACTGGAGTTTATCGCTCCTGACATCTACATTTTATGCTTAAGAAAGAATCAAATATGTAAAAAATAAAAACAATATTATAAAATCCTAAGGACAGCGAATAGTAGTGTTAGTGTTTATGTATAATATTGCCTAAACACAACGAGATGTTAGAGAATTGGCAAGTGGCATGCACAAACCGACAGGATAAGACATTGTGTTACAAAACAAGAACAGTGAAGCAGTTCAAGTAATTAGTAATTGTGACAGGTGGCGCTGTAATAGTCAGAAAC
Source organism: Schistocerca nitens (assembly GCF_023898315.1). Classification (NCBI taxonomy): domain Eukaryota; kingdom Metazoa; phylum Arthropoda; class Insecta; order Orthoptera; family Acrididae; genus Schistocerca; species Schistocerca nitens. Next base: position 379,991,526 of record NC_064617.1, read on the forward strand.
GTATAAGTACGCGGTATCACGCAACATTCCGCCAGTGCGGACGGTATTTGTTTCGTGATACATTACCCGTGTTAAAATGGACCGTTTACCAATTGCGGAAAAGGTCGATATCGTGTTGATGTATGGCTATTGTGATCAAAATCAATCATTCAGATTTAAATTTCCCGCGATTATGGTAAATTGTTTAAGGAGGATGCCGGGATGCTTGAAATCGTACGACAAATTTTCTTGCCCTCCTCCCCAAATCCGACCTCGTGCTCCATCTCTAATGATCCGTCGTCGACGGGACGTTAAACTCTAACCATCCTTCCGTCATAACCGTCAGCGGTCATTATTCCTTCCACTGCACAACCCCGTAACAAGTATTATTATGGGACATATTCAAAATATTACACTAAATGATGAATAATGAATGCCTCAGACACCTGAGCAACATGTCAGGGCCATTCCAAGGGGAAACTGGCATCCTCTTACGTCGTTAATGTCAAATATATTCAAGCCGGCCGGTGTGGCCGTGTGGTTCTAAGCGCTTCAGTTTGGAACCGCGTGACCGCTACGGTCGCAGGTTCGAATCCTGCCTCGGGCATGGATGTGTGTGATGTCCTTAGGTTAGTTAGGTTTAAGTAGTTCTAAGTTCTAGGGGACTGATGACCTCAGTAGTTAAGTCCCATAGTGCTCAGAGCCATTTGAACCATTTTCAAATATATTCAAATTACTCAAGTTATTTTTTATACTTGACGCCTCCGCTGTATGTCAGTGATTCTTCGTTAACGATTTACCACGTTTCTTGTACGTTTCATCTCTGCTTCCTGTGCAATGTTTAGAGGTTCATAAATTATTCTCTTACGCCTGTTTCGCCTACACCTCTTAGGTCCATGATACGGAAAAGTGTAGTAAATATTTCTGCTGACAGCGAAGCATCGTGCGCCGAAGAGTCATATCGAATCTCCTTTCAATTTGTAGGTTTACATTATATAATTTAAAAGCAGAATTTACTCTTTAAACCCTTTCATGGGAAACTTGAGTCCCGTTCGAGTTCTAAACTACAAGCAGCTATACGTGTAATCGTATCACCCATTTCATCCGAAATACGTACGCAACTTTTCAGTATGAAAAATGAGATCTGAAACGATATTTCAAAATGTAATCGACAAAGCAAGACCGACACTCTCCGTATCTATCGGTCAAGTCGCGCTCTATTTGTATGCAATGTGATCAGTCCTAGACAGTCCCAATTTTTATAGGAGTAGATTATCAAGCAAACATGAAAACCGTATGAACCATTTACAACTGAATGTAAGATCCTGGCACCTAAGTGGGTGCTTCTTTCTGCGTCAGAACCGAGAAGGCAACGAGACCTTCAGGACAGTTCTAAGTCCATCGAGGAAGGGTCGATGTCAGACACTTTCGCACTTGTTTGCCTTCTTTAAAGTGTGGAAAGAATCTTGAAATGGCGTCTGAAGTATGTAGATAACTTTTATCTATAAAATTACGAGAGTTCCAGAGAATTGCCACAGCAAGTGGAATTGCTAATTCCGTACGCTTGACACAAAGGGAGAAGATACATAATGTGATTTTAAAAAAACTGTGTTACATCTAGTAATGGTTTAACAACTAAATAAAAATGTAACCCTAATGGAGAAATGACAAGATGTCAGTAACTAAATAGAATTCACATAACTGGTTAAAAACCGTAGCTGTTTACCGATAAATCACATTTGACGGATTGTAAAGCACAAGTGAAACTCGTATCAAATCAGAAATGTGTGGAACTCAAGGTAAAGCACATTTTACCGCCTTGTAAGGCCATAAAAACTTTAGTTAGCCTGGTTGCAACAGGAAACATTATCTAATCGTTAACTACTATCCCACTTCACTTTTCTTCGCTTAACACACTTGAAGTTACAAACAAATATAAGAAACGTTGAGGGCATGAATTAGGGATTAAATAAGAGTAACCATAATGTATGTGAAGGACAGGCAAAATTGAAACAAGACAAAATTTCATAAATTTATACAACATTGTCCATTAAGTGCAGCGACATACTGTTATACATTGGTTAAAACAGCAGTCGAGGTCGCAATAACATTTGTTTATTGTGACCGATTTTGGCTTATGATAAAGCCATCTGCAGATTTTTGGTTCCCTATGGCTGGTGCTAGTGACTCCACGGTATCACGTGAAAAACCGAGGATCCGCCAGCACTAGCCAGAGGGCGCCCAAAAAAACCTGACGATGGCTTCAACATAAGCCAAAACAAACGTTATTGCGATCTGGATTTTGTTTTAACCAAAGACTAAAATTTGCCTAACAGTGTTGTACAGCTACAAAAAGATATTGGCCAGATGCGAGCAGGACTCCCGCACAAAGGGTGCCAGACAAAACTTAATTACCGTATATAGACAGTTTATACATTCAGGGAATCGAGGATTTCGACAATTTTTGTCTGTTATCGACATTGATACTAGCAAGATTATGGGTCGTAGGGATTTCAAAACTTTCGAGAATGTTTTAAGTCTAACAAATGAAGAAAGAAATATTTTTTTTCGTGTAATATAATTATACGCTAACAATTTTTGGAGTTTTTCAATTACTTGTACTGTGAAACCTTGCTTCTTGCCAAGCTTTATGATTCTGGTGAACGTGAAGTACCATGAAACGTCTGCCAGGCACTGACTTGTAGAGTAACCATGCAAATGTAGATGCAGATAGCTTTTGATGACTGAGTTTGCAAGCATCAAATCAGTGACATAAATAGCCGTGTATTTTGATTGCATTGCTTTTGAAACACTAGTTTTTTACAGCGCAATGGGACCATAGACTTTAGTGTGTGACATAAATTTCAACTTGATGCGTCTACCTATTCCAGAAAAAAATGGATCGTAACAGACGGACGGACAGATAGTTAAAAAACGACATATTTTTTTTCGTGTGATATAATTAGAAATCCACAATTTTCTAATTCTTCCTCTACTTTCACAGCGAAACCACGCATCTTGTCAAATTTCACGATTCTAGGCCAATGGGAAGTGCCCGACAATTGTGATGAGCGAGTTTGCGGATATCGGAATATGTGATATAAATGGCCTTAACTTTTCATTGCATTGATTTACAAGCTTCAATTTTTTACACCACCTAGAAACAGCAGACCTTAGTAAGTGACATAAATTTCAACTTGATACGTTTATGAGTTTCTGGAAAAAAAATGGGGTCTGAACAGTCAGACAGACACACAGGCCGACGGACAACAAAGTAATCCTACAAGGGTTCCGTTTTTACCTATTTAGGCACAGAACCCTAAAAAAAGAAAAAAACACAGTGCGAAATGAAGATAAGGCATTTTCCAGCTAAAAATCTTAGCACCACTAGTCCAAATGTGCTCCAGACGAAGAGCGCAGCGTTGTGCCTGTTGTGCTACAGAAAGAAGCCGATTGAGCTGTTTGAGCGCTCAAAGCAAATGAAACTGCACTGCTCAGTATTATTCTCTATTCTCCCAAGAAGCAACACTGATGAATAAAAAACAAATGCAACATGTATATAGAGCATCTCAGAAAGTTCCAAATGCATTTTTTGCTCTTCTAGGCACAAAGATAGCTTACTAATGGTTCAAATGGTTCAAATGGTTCAAATGGCTCTGAGCACTATGGGACTCAACTGCTGAGGTCATTAGTCCCCTAGAACTTAGAACTAGTTAAACCTAACTAACCTAAGGACATCACAAACATCCATGCCCGAGGCAGGATTCGAACCTGCGGCCGTAGCGGTCTTGCGGTTCCAGACTGCAGCGCCTTTAACCGCAGGCCACTTCGGCCGGCGCTTACTAATGCTATGCGTTTTCCATCAGGCATGAATTACACTTTGCAATGTGATCGCCAAAACAGATTTAACCAGATGTGGCCTGCCATGGCTTTCTCTCCTTTGACAGCCTCTCCATCTTAACGTAGCGCCTATACCCAATGTCAGCAATTATTTGCCGGTTATATTCCAGTCTCTGCCTTCCCCTACAGTTTTCGCTCTCTATGGCTCGTTGTGCAACCGTAAAAGTTGTAAGTAGGCTGTTTAGGTTTTTTTATTGGTAACGCCACCTCTGTATGAAAATCACTGGCTGTGCTGTGTGCAGTCTGTGGCTGCTTTGCATTGTTGTAATACTCGCCATTGTAGTGTTAGGCAGCTGGCTGGGAACAGCGCGTAGCGTTGCGCAGTTGGAGGTGAGCCGCCAGCAGTGGTGGATGTGGGGAGAGAGATGGCGGAGTTTTGAAATTTGTCATGAACTGCTATATATATATATATATATATATATATATATATATATATATATATATGATGATATTAAGGTAAATACATTGTTTGTTCTCTATTAATATCTTTCATTTGCTAACTATCCCTATCAGTAGTTAGTGCCTTCAGTAGTTTGAATCTTTTATTTAGCTGGCAGTAGTGGCGCTCGCTGTATTGCAGTAGCTTGAGTAGCGAAGATTTTTGTGAGGTAAGTGATTTGTAAAAGGTATAGTTTTATGTTAGTCAGGGCCTTTCTTTCGTAGGGATTTTTTGAAAGTCAGATTGCGTTGCGCTAACAAAATATTGTGTGTCAGTTTAAGGACAGTCCCGTATAATTATAAAAAGGGGACGTTTCATAAAGTTATTCCTAATACATCTCCTAATCTTCCTGTCCCTGCTAGTCAGTGCTTTCCGCATATTCCTCTCCTCACTGGTTCTGCGGAGAACCTCCTCATGTCTTATCTTATCAGTCTAATTTAATGTTCATTTCGAAATTAACATTCACCTTGAACTAAATGTTTTCCATATTGACCTATATGAAATCACTAATCATGTGAAAATCAGCTCCCGTTCATCAGGTATCACGTCCTAAGATGTATACAAAGAGCCAAGCACGTGCTTTCGAAATTTATTGACCGCTTCCATGACTACTAAAGAAAATCAGCGTGAGTGGAATAGCTTGCTAGGATTCCTACCTAACAGAAAACTTCTCGAGATGCAGAACACTGTATGTTGTTCAGCAGCACGGAGCTCAGCGAAAGACACATAATTAATTTCAGGTCCTCCCAGGGAAGTGTGATAGGAACATTACGGTAAAAATGTATATTAATGACTTTCTGGACAGTGTTAGCCACAGTCGCACACTCCCACAAATGATGTGTTTAACTACGAGGAATTTTATCCGTTAGATATTGTAGTTATATTTTGTCAGATCTGTAAATAATACAAATTTGATAAAAAATCTTGTCAGTGGAGTATATTAAGATGAAGAGCAAAATGTTAAAGCACTCTTTCACTAAATAAAAGTCATAAAATTGGTCTGACGGAAGAACTGAAGACACATTCACGCCACAAAAAATTTGAATTGCCTCATAGAATTTTCTCAGATACTTCGATACTATTCTTAAATAAGTCAATAAAATAGTGATGGGAGCAATTAATGATTTATGCTATGTACGAAAGGCAGCCTCTGCACTACAGAATAGTTTGCATACTATGTCAACGATCTGGACCATCATATCCCTGTTGACAGTATGTAACATACTTTTGCGACTGCTTGTTTCTATATGTTTCTGTGTTTTACGTGTACTGTGAACTGTGCAAATGAATTATAACGTGTGTGAGTTCTACATAGGAGCACAACAAGAAATTCTTAAATAAAAGTTATTTCCATATTCGCTATTGTCTGCAGGGGAAGATGCACCAATAATTAAAAAAATTTCGCAGGTTTATATTACAATAATGGCACCAGAAAAGACCAGAAGCTTACACATCGCGAACAATAGTTGTAAAAGTCATAAAACAGGAAAAAGTTATTGAAAATGTTGCGAGAAACGCGTCACGCAGATAATGATTAAAGAGAAATCGTGACTGGCAGCAGCAAATGTTATTTTATTATAAACAAAACCACTGTTAAAATATATAAATCTGCGTCAGAAACAAATTCCTTACGTGTTTTGACGGTTAAACCAACATTGTCAGGTGGGAGGCATATACTACAAAGCTGTTCTTAGTGAAAAACTTTGGAGAGTTTTTGTAGCAACATGTCATCTGATCGAAGCGATAAGCTGCGCCTTGCAGGTGCAAAACTAACAGCATGGCAGCTCCAATCTCAAGTGGAAAATCGCATATGTTTTCCGTAGATCAATCACACAATGTTGTGCTTGTGTTGCAGACACAGAATTGTATACGTTTTTATTTTAAATAGCAATCACAGTCGGCACAACACAGTGCACAATCGATGTAATTGTCATAAAGTTCGAAATTTTGTGGTAACTGGAATATTCGTAACAATATTCCGTCGGAATCATAAAAATAGGAAATTATTGCTTTAATTTATAGCGAATAAAAATCTTACGTGTTTGGAAGACTGAAATTGAACATCACTGAAGAGGTCGTGAGTCTCTAATCGTTTCTGATATCTCCCTCAGAATTTAAATATTTGGAATTATGAAAGGTCTCTGTTGGATTCCTTTCATGTTTAATTTCTTAAATCTGTTGTCATTTACGGCATGAATTCCTCTTCTAAATTTACTGTGGCGTTTCTGACTATCTGGGAGGAGACTGAGTAGTGGAATGTGTTACTTTTACACATAAACAAGAACGATCTGTCACACTACTACAATTTAAAACACAGTTTATATGTAATTCATGTCACACAGTCTCATACAGAACCTACATCCGCTTTCTTTTATATACTGTATATGATAAGATACTGTCATCCCCCTTACCTTCTGTGTGAGAGGATGAATGAGCAAATGTATTTCTAGTTGCATGCTTGAGGGTAGCAGACAAGCTTGTCTGCTAGAGAACAGTAGGACCAACGTCGGAACAGGTAGCTACGCTTTCTAAAAGCTAAGAGGTTTCTATCCTTAGTATGGTCCTGTCCGTCCGTTGTCATGTTGGTATAGGAAGCTGCCCCTCTGGCCACTTCCGTTTGTATTTGTGAGCCACCCCTCAGGAAGGGACCAGGCAGTCTGTCCGTGGCGAGCGTCTGAAGTGGTAAGATCTCCGGCTAAGCGCGTGTCTGCTAAGTCCGTAGGACAATTGATTTCTTAAGTTCAGCCTAATTGAAAATTTAATCACCTTCATTTCAGGTTTAGCTCTAAAATATCTAATGTTATCTTAAATTGCAGCGCAGTGTAATTCTCGTGTGAAGTTCAGATTATTTTCCGGTAGTTGCTTTGTCACTACTTTGTGAGTAAAGTGGAACCACGTGTTGATCAGTAACTCTAACTAAGATCAATCTTAAATGCGAATGCTTGTGTGATTATAACGTCTCGTCTTGACAATATTTTTCAATATAGCAACTTTTCTTTATGTTCAACCCACGTGGGGTGTACTTTGCGAGACCAGTACCACGTGCTTATATAACTGTTTGACCCATCAGGTTAATAGTAAGACGTTAGTAACCAGTTCGAGGTTTTTCTTTTGTAAATTGCTTTTCGATCTAATTTATTTTAATTATCAAAATTATTGTGGAGTTATACACTTTGTGTAAACCAAGTTGACCACGTGAAGCATGTGGTGTAAGCATCAAAGTAGCCCTCAGCTATTCTTTTTGGGAAGATTTCACAGAGGGTTAGTATGAATTTAGTATACCAGTGTGTGGTAATTACATGACGGACAGGATTGTGCTACGAACGTAATTTCTTTGGGTGAAAATTGAATCGGTTGGTTGTGGTTAATTTCCTCTTGCATATGTTTCAACGTTCTTCGTGTGTTATTTTATGAATGCAGTGTTGTATGCAGTCTCCCAATCTTGGCTCCATATTTGATGTGTTCCGTAAGATTACAATCTCACATTTTCACAATCCTAAATAAGGCACCAGCTTAGTTATGAATCGAGTTTAATATGCTGAAATTTCAATGATCAATCTTAAAATAAATTTCCAAATATAAACTGATTTCTTTCTTTTTATTTAAATTCTCTTTTTTTATATATATATTACCGGTTGTTGTATGACTATTAAAAGATTGTAATTAATGTTAGTCTGTTTGGGAATTTGGTAAACCTAGACTAGATACCTGGTGAAACAGTTACGCAGTAATGCACGGTTAACTTCCCCAGACAGCTCACAGCTTTTAACCCGCTTTTATTGTCTAGCAGTACCGCTTTCATAGAAAGATAAAGGAACAACGTTACAGTTATTACAACGTTCAGAAATATCACTGGCTTCCAAAACGAAATATTTGTAGATGTTACCTCCAAAATACTGATCAGCCTAACTGGCAGAGAACACTTCATTATAACTTGCTGAAATACTAAATAGGCAACTAATGACAGCTGTTCAAGAATACACTAAATCTTCGAAAATTGGAGGAAGGTACTTAGTTCCTGTTCAGCAAATGGATCATGCTGACAAAGTTTGCCAAAAATATTTAAGAGAAAGATACCATTTACGACAAAGAACGGAGCTGTACATTGAGGTGGATCATCCACATAAAAAAAGTTCTGTTAAAGGATGGTGACGGACAGAGGCAGCCGGCCGCTGTGGCCGAGCGGTTCTAGGCGCTGCAGTCTGGAGCCGAGCGACCGCTACGGTCGCAGGTTCGAATCCTGCCTCGGGCATGGATGTGTGTGATGTCCTTAGGTTAGTTAGGTTTAATTAGTTCTAAGTTCTAGGCGACTGATGACCTCAGAAGTTAAGTCGCATAGCGCTCAGAGCCATTTGGACAGAGGCAACGAAAGTATTCTAAACAAATGTGCGAGGGCTGTTCGAAAAGTAAGAGCCGATCGGTGGCGAAATGGAAGCAACTGCGAAAATCAAAAATGTTTTATTTGGAATAGTAAGCTACACCTTCTAGCTACTTCTCTATTTAGTCGCCGCTCCGACTTTGACTGTGACAAGCTTCCAATGCAGTCAGCATTGATGGCCGCCGCCTATGCCGTCTGATAATCTCTAAGCTGGTTTAGTGCTCGTTGTCTGCGCCAAAATGTTGTCTTCATAGCCAGCGGTTCATGTAAGCGAAGATGAAATTTAGGAGGAGGCAGTTACTGGCTGTATGGTGCGTGATCAAACACTTCCCACCGAAAACGCTGCAGGAGCATCTTCATTGCCCCTGCAGATTGCTGCCAATAACAGTAGTGAAGAAGGAAACGCATGAAAGTTACGTTATGGGGGCTGTGTGACATCAGGCGAAATCTCTCGCCAGGGCCTGATACTTGGCAGGAGACATTATTTTCTAGGTGTGCTCGGTGTGCACTCAGAACTGAAAAGAGCGACGTGACGCGATCGTAGGGCATACTACAGACACTTCCCAACACATCTGCTCAAAGCTTCATCAGATTCTTACTGTAGTTTCCATTTGGTGCATACATCAGGAACCATTACAAGACAGCTCTAAAAGAGAAGATTAAACGTTGACCTGAAAGTTACAGCACAGGTGCATTTAAGCAGCACGAGGAAAGAAGCTACAAGAGAATTGTTGAGCATCATGGAAATGTTTAGAACTATAATTCCAAGAATGAAAGTTACACGTAGGAAGATGAGGGGGGAAATGTTCGTAATACTCGAGATACCATCCACTAAAATGTAACGTAGGTCGCAGACTATGATTTACATAGCGCAGCCAGATAAATTAACACAAAAAAGCCCACTACAAAGGAATTACACGAATAGGACGAAAATCGGTAGATATGATGTACATGTACTGACACAAAAGGATTACAGTTTCAGAAAAATGGACGATTCATTCAAAAGGCAGGGCTTCATAAATTCAGCAAGTCAGTATCGTGTTGGTCCATCTCTGACCCATATGCAAGCAGTTATTCGGCTAGGCATTGATTGATAGAGTTGTTGAAAGTCCTCCTGAGAGATATGGTCCCAAATTCCGTCCAATTGGCGAGTTAGATCAACAAAATCCCTAACGCATTTTACGGTTCTGTCCGTAATGCTCCAAACATTGTCAATTGGGGAGAGATCCAGCGACCTAGCTGGTGAAGGTGGGGTTTGGCAAGTACGAAAACAAGGAATAGAACGTCTCACCGTATGCGAGCGGGCATTGTCTTGCTGAAAGATAAGTCCACAATGGCTTGAAACGGAGGGCAACAAAACGGGGCTTAGAACATCGTCGACGTGCCGCTGTGATGTAACGTTGCCACGGATGACAATCGAAGGTGTCCTGCTATGAAAAGAAATGGCACCCCAGACCATCACTCCAGGCTGTGACGCCTTGTGGTGGGCGACAAACAGTTTGGTATCCCACCACTGTCTGAGGCTCCAAGCATGTCCCTGCTGACCATCTGAGCTCAGTTTGTAGCGGGAATCATCACTGAAGACAATTTTATACCAATCAAAGAGATTCCAGATGTCTCTAGATGCCCCAGACAATGATGGGATACCAACCTGACTGTTGCCCACCATACAGCCTGACAACGAGGAGCGATGATCTGGGGTGCCATTTCTTTTCATAGCAGGACCCCTTTGGTTGTCATCCGCAGTAGCTTTAAATCAGAGCGGGACGTCGACGATATTCTATGCCCTGTTTTGTTGCCCTTAATGGCAAGCTATCCTTGGCCTACAGTTCAGCAAGATAACGTCTGTCCGCACATGGCGGGCGTTTCTGCTGCTTGTCTTCGTGCTGGCCAAGCCCTACCTTGGCCAGCTAGGTTGCCGGACCTCTCTCCAATTGACAACGTTTGGAGCATTATGGACAGGGCCCCCCAACCAGCTCGGGGTTTTGACGATCTAACTGGCCAATTGGACAGTATTTGGCACGATATCCCTCAGGAGAGCATCCAACAACTATATCAATCAATACCAATCGGAATAACTGCTTGCATAAGGGTCAGTAGTGGACCATCGCGTTATTGACGTTCACAGTTTGTGAAGCACTTTCACTTGAACAGATCCTCCAATGTATGTGAAATTGTAATCATTCATTTCGCTGTACATGAACATCACATCTTCCGATTTACGTCCAATTCGGACAGTTCCTTCGAAGTGCGTCGATTTTTTTTTTTATATAGAATGCATTATAATTTCAAGAATGCAACTTCGGTAACGGAAGATGAGAGGGAAAGCGTTCGTAATGTTCGATATGCCGTCCATTAAAATATGACATGGATCACACACTATAAATGTAAATAATGCTGCCAGATACTTCTCTCTGTCCCCTCTTAATTTTAGCTCAAATACTAAAACTGCAGGTCGGAACTTAAACTCACTGTCAAACACTGTACAAAACTAACTCTGTAATGCCGAAGACCTGTAGGAATTTTTACTGTCTTTATTACTTTATTGTGTTTCGTTCTATACATTTCCTACTTACAAACTTGCGTTTGTATTTCCGTTATCAGAGTTCCGCACGGAGTCGTCGTTACTGTATTGCTTACGTCACTATACCGAAAGATGAACCTAGTATTAATGAATAATGTTGCGTTGTAACATGGTAGTTCACATAATTTTGTCTTTTCTGTCCTAGTTTAGAGAGGAATAGTTTTTTTGCGAAAAAAGCAAAACACCTTTTGCCTAACGTACAGCATAGTCGCATTGTCACTCCTTCATAGTGCCCCTGTTGTACATGGAACATTAAACTGTAAGGCGAATGAACCTAAAGATTCCAAAGCGCCTTTAGATTACTGGGTGCGTCTATCAGACAGCGTACCGTGTGACAGTTTTTTTTTTCTTTTAATGCTGTTAGACCCTCTCAACCAAGCTGCTTCAGAGTGCGTTTTATCTCTTTGCGGTCAGGAGCGCCAGCAGTGGATATAAGTGTGTGGTCTGGCGCAATATCACTCGTGCGTGGCATTCACCTTGCTGTAACTCATCGTTCGACTGGCTTGATTCTATATTCTGCCTTTTCATATCTAGAGCTAATCTTTTTGTCTGTGAGTTAATGTTACACAGCATCCTCGACAATCTCAGTACCATCTTTCCGCACTGATACTAACCTAAACTGCAGGACGAAAAAATGATGTCTGCAAGGCAACCGTCCACATACTTCACACCTTCCTAAAGAGTTAAACTAGACATACCGAGCTTCCACACCTAAACTGACCATCGCATTATTCGTACCCCAGGAGGTCTGAATGAAAAGAGCTTTCCCCAGTTAATGGGCGAGATAAATACTGATAGGCCATCCCGATTTATTATACTACCCATGGGAAGGCACAGACTACACTCTACAAGCAGGGAGACATTGATTTAAATGGATATTGAGGGAAGGTGGTAGAAAACGCAACACAAAAAAAGATATAGAGACTAGTACAGAGAGATATATTCTGGAATTAGCACAGAACAACGTAATATTAACCAAGGGCAGCCTCCAGTGACATAGACACATTCGCAGAACGACATATAGAAATACACTACTGGCCATTAAAATTGCTACACCAAGAAGAAATGCAGAAGATAAACGGGTATCCATTGGACAAATATATTATTCTAGAACTGACATGTGATTACATTTTCAAGCAATTTGGGTGCATAGATCCTGAGAAATCAGTATCCATAACAACCACCTCTGGCCGTAATAACGGCCTTGATACGCCTGGGCATTGAGTCCGAGCTTGGATGACATGTAGAGGTACAGCTGCCAATGCAGCTTCAACACGATACCACAATTCATCAAGAGTAGTGACGCGTATTGTCACGAGCCAGTTGCTCCGACACTATTGACCAGACGTTTTCAGTTGGTGAGAGATCTGGAGAATGTGCTGGCCAGGGCAGCAGTCGAACATTTTCTGTATCCAGAAAGGCCCGTACAGGACCTGCAACATGCGGTTGTGCATTATCCTGCTGAAATGTAGGGTTTCGCAGGGATCGAATGAAGGGTAGAGCCACGAGTCGTAACACATCTGAAATGTAGCGTCCACTGTTCAAAATGCCGTCAATGCGAACAAAGGGTGACCAAGACTTGAAACCAATGGCACCCCATACCATCACGCCTGGTGATACGCCAGTATGGCGATGACGAATACACGCTTCCAATGTGCGTTCACCGCGATGTCGCCAAACACGGATGCGACCATCATGATGCTGTAAATAGAACCTGTATTCATCCGAAAAAATGATGTTTTGCCATTCGTGCACCCAGGTTCGTCGTTGAGTACACCATCGCAGGCGCTCCTGTCTGTGATGCAGCGTCAAGGGTAACTGCAGCCATGGTCCCCGAGCTGATAGTCCATGCTGTTGCAAACGTCGTCGAACTGTTCGTGCAGATGGTTGTTGTCTTGCAAACGTCCCCATCTGTTGACTCAGGGATCGAGACGTGGCTTCACGATCCGTTACAGCCATGCGGATAAGATGCCTGTCATCTCGACTGCTAGTGATACGAGGCCGTTGGGATCCAGCACGACGTTCCGTATTACCCTCCTGAACCCACCGATTCCATATTCTGCTGACAGTCATTGGATCTCGACCAAAGCGAGCAGCGTTGTCCCGATACGATAAACTGCAATCGCGACAGGCTACAATCCGACCTTCATCAAAGTCGGAAACGTGATGGTACGCATTTCTCCTCCTTACACGAGGCATCACAACAACGTTCCACCAGGCAACGCCGGCAAACTGCTGTTTGTGTATTAGAAATCGGTTGGAAACTTTCCTCATGTCAGCACGTTGTAGGTGTCGCCACCGGCGTCAACCTTGTGTGACTGCTCTGAAAAGCTAATCTTTTGCATATCACAGCATCTTCTTCCTGTCGGTTAAATTTCGCATCTGTAGAACGTCATCTTCGTGGTGTAGCAATTTTAATGGCGAATAGTGTAGCTTTCACCTATTGTTGTTGTGGTCTTCAGTCCTGAGACTGGTTTGATGCAGCTCTCCATGCTACTCTAATCTTTCACCTATAGCTACACAAATGTAACTGAGAACCCTTCGGAGACAGTAGGTTTCGACAACGAAGGAAGAGCGTAGAGGGGGGGGAGGGAGGGGGACAGAATTCGGTGATCCTTACCCGCATGGATAGCGCTGCTCTCCCGTAGTACTGCGAAAATACTCGCGATCGCCAAACGAAGGGAACGGCGATCGAATGCGAGCATCGTTATTAGACTGTGCCTGAAGTCACGAATCGTCAAGTTCTAACGTCAGATGGCGAAACGTACGTGTGGACAATAGGCTGTCGCGAGCGAGACGGCAGTTACTGGAGCTTCCAAGAAGACGTTGCAGAATGGGCTGGAGCAGCGAGGCTCAGGGCTTTTGTCTGCTGGTTCACACTTCACACTAGCTTGTCTACGGCTGAAAAAAGTAGTTCCGGTGCCAACTTGCTGGGTGATCAAGCGGCTAGCTGTCGTCTGTTGGGCCATAGACCTGCCGCTTCCTCTTTGTCTCAGAAGTTTCCTAACCTGGCGCAGCCTCGGCCGCTGGGACGGCGGGATGTTCTGTGTTCGTAAGGGCCTCAAGACCAAGAAGACGCTCCGTTTAAAGCTGAATCTTTAACGGGCGGGCGCCGCCATTTTTGAACAGTTTATTAACTCCTCTCAGCATGACGCTAGCCGAGATCCGTTTACAGATTTCGATTCCCCTAAGTGCCATGAATTATTATTACAAGGTTTCTTTCGTTTCTGTAACTATTTAGATGCTTTAACTCGTGGTTGAATCTTTAGATGTTTCGAAATAAAATTCATATGATATTTGTGGATAGAGCAGCGGTTTGTTTCTCGTCAAAAGGTCCCGACTCTGTCACCCGATTTCAAATTCATTGATTACTTTCGACTCATCTTTGTTTCCAACCTTGCGCGGCCACCCACGCGCTCGTCACTGCTCGTGGCGTTCTTGGGTGGTTCCGTCACACGATGTGTTACGTTATAATTCGGAGCAGCTAGTCTCCTTTGTCTAAGATGTCCGGCCGTCTGTGACCCACTAGTGGATGTGCAATGACGAGCTCCTGAGTTATGCATCCAACAACACTGAGGTTTTAGTGTTTGACCAGGAATGAATGGAGGATTGTGCTCTTGACAGGTGAATGCCGCTTCAAATTTGCTGAATGTTTATAGGTGTAAAATCTTCTAGTGAGCAAATGGTATCGTGTATAATACCTAGTGCTCGGATTTTAAGGTGCTAAAGATCAGGAAATTATTTATTTTTTATGTTTTAAAAATACTTGAAATGTCTGACAAAAAAGTAAAAATATTTAGTTGTAATTCATTTTATCGGTGTGAATATAAACTATGTAGTATTAACGAATGTTGTTTATTCTATGCCCCACTGATTGCTGAAGAATTACAACACACAATGAGATACATCTTCAAGTTGTCCATCACAGATGACTGACGATTACCCCGACACATTGTCTTCCACTGGGATGAGGAGCGCACCGCGTCACAAGATGCCAGTCTGGCAAATTTATAGCAGGGCATGTCGTTGAAACGCACATCGATAGTCTCTTCTTGATGGCAAATCTGACACGTCTCAAAGTCTGCACATAGTTGAAACCAACTATTGTTCTCAAACACATGCCAGAATTTATTTTGTAATATTTGTTCTGTAGATCCACGAGGACTGTTAAGTTTTATTTCGACGTCATGAATGTGCTGAACTTCTTCTGACAAAAGGATCCCTATCTTTTCATATTTGTCAATTCTGCTGCAAAGGAAACACAATTTAGCAGTTATGTACGAGGGTCTTTCCATAAGTCATGGCAACTACGGTGTATCTTGTCATAATGCGACAACATGAGAGTCCCACGATGTGCACTGAACCGGTACGGCAGTGTGTATATGAATGCCAACACAAAACAAGGTTCCAGTACAGGAGATCACGGTAAACGCCGAAATGAAACACATGCGTTGAAACGCTGCGTAAATTTATTGCATACTAGTACAAATGGAACAAAAATGAATCAAAATCAACTACTGTGCTTCAAAATAGTCCCCCAGTACATACACCCACCATTGCCAACAATGGAGAGGGCAATGAATGCCATCACGCATCGCCATCAACGCGTCCCACCTATCGCCGAAATGCCGTGAGGACATCCGTCCTGTTTGCAAAGCGCCTCCAACGCAATGGTTTCATGTGGAATGGAGTCTAAGTCGCATGGACTGAAGTCTGGTGAGCAAGGTTGGTGGGGGAGGATCCATCTTGCGTTTCAGCCGCTGGTACCGAGCCATCCTCGCATGCGGTCGCAATCTGTCGGTTGATTTCAAGAGTGTTTACCGTGGGCTTTCGAATGTGTTTGCTGCGATTATGGTGACGGCACATGTTCGCACGATATACCATAGTTGCCTTGACTAATGGAATGATCCTCTTACGCCAATTCATTTTTTAACAGTGTCACTTAACATTTCCCGAAGGTTTCCAATTGAAGCTGCATCATCTTTGTCCACTACATTAAATACTGAGGCAAAACAATCGAAATTTTCGGGATAATACTCGACTGCAGCAAGCCGAGTTCCCCACCACATTATTACTGGGGTGGATAGCAAGTAGGACGTGGTGATTGTTTATCTTGAATACGCGATTTCTTCTCGCTGACTTAAAAGTATCCACTTTCCCATTAGAAATCAGTTTATCCTCATTGGGATATACTGCTCTAATTTCTTCATGTAGCCTGTGTAAACAATGCGCA
Source organism: Schistocerca nitens (assembly GCF_023898315.1). Classification (NCBI taxonomy): domain Eukaryota; kingdom Metazoa; phylum Arthropoda; class Insecta; order Orthoptera; family Acrididae; genus Schistocerca; species Schistocerca nitens. The sequence goes on from NC_064617.1 coordinate 380,008,039, forward strand.
TTGCATGTTACATGGATCATTTTTGGATAACTAACAAGACCAGCCGCTGCCATCTTCATATATGCTGCAGCATCTGTTGTTAACAGTCAAACATTGTCACACTTCACACCATCTCGCCACAAAATTTGCGCTGCTTCTTTATATAATGTTGCAACCGTCACATGGTTCATAATAATCATTTCTTGCCTTGTTAGCAGAAAACTTCTTCGAAATCACTTCATCGTTTATTAATACCTCAACAATAACATACCCAACTTTCTACACACGGAACGAGTTTATTGTAGATTTTGTTGGTAACATTTTTTTTTAACGTTGATTCTTCAGGAGTGTCAAGATTTGAATATTTAGAGAGAAAATTTCCTTACTCTGATTTATTTACCTTAGGAAGAGGTATGTCGGCTGAATCAAACGCTCTACATACATCCCCACAATAAGTCGAAGATGTCTTAGGTACTGCAGAGGTACCCGGAACTGCATCACTACTTAGAGAATGTTTTACGATCAGGCGCGAAACTGCAGCAGTATGTTCCTTGCCTTCTAGGTGTGTAACTTGAGATCGTCGTTCAGCTTCTATCGCTTTCCCACATGGTTGGCAGAATATGACGTGTCTGTCTGAACCAACATTATCGTTAAATCCTAATATTGTTTTCCCTTTAGCCATTGTAGTATTTATAGCACCAGAAATGAACTACTTGTGATTAAGTTGGGAAGAAGGTTATACGCGTGGTGCAATATGGCATAGACAGGAAAACCACCGGCTTCTATGGAGAGTGCGACCGATAAGATGATAAACACACAGCTGCTAGCTGATATGAAGAGACGGAGTAAGGTACTCTCTCCATTTAGTACAGGGGACGCTTATTTTAAGATTAAATACTTCAAAAGCTTCTTCTTGATTTAAGAAACACAAAACAGAAGTAAATTGAAAGATCAAACCTATTGATAAAAAGCTTAAGTAGGAGGGTCACTCCAAAAGAAATGCACACTATTTTTGTAAAAATACATTTTTCATTCTGCATGTGTGAAAGTTTTATAGTGTGTAGATACATCCTTCCCGTGAGTAGCACGTCACATCATGTCTTCAAGATGGCTGCTACATTTGACGTTCGTCAGAAGCCACGTGCTGTCATAGAATTCCTGTGCTGTGAAAACGAGACAGTGGGAAACATCCACAAGAGGTTAAAAAAGGTGTGTGAAGATGCTGCTATCGATCGCAGTACAGTTAGTCGGTGGGGAAGCAGGTTACGTAATGAAAGCGGGCACGACAATATTGAGAATTGTCCTCACAGCGGCAGGCCTCGTACTGCACACACTCCAGACAATGTGCAGAGAGTTAACGAATTGGTGACTGCTGACAGACGTATCACAGAGAACGAATCGTCACGCTACGTTGGGATAGGGGAAGGAAGTGTTTGCAGAATACTGAAAGTGTTGGCGTTAAAAAAGGTTTGTGCCAGGTGGGTTCCCAGGATACTGACAGTGGCTCACAAAGAAACACGAAGAACGGTATGCAGCGAACTTTTGGAACAGTACGAGAATGGTGGAGATGAATTTCTTGGAAGAATTGTGGCAGGTGATGAAACATGGCTCCATCATTTTTCACCAGAGACGAAGAGGCAATCAATGGAGTGGCATCATGCAAATTCACCCAAGGAAAAAAATTCAAAACCACACCTTCTGCCGGGGAAGGACTCTTGCTTGTGGACATCATGCCAAGTGGAACCACCATAAATTCGGATGCCTCTGTGACGACACTGAAGAAACTTCAAGCTCGACTGAGTCGTGTTCGACCACATCGGCAAAAGCAGGCTGTTTTGCTGTTGCACGACAATGCACAGCCACATGTCAGTCAAAAAACCATGGAAGCGATCACAAAACTCGGATGGACAACACTGAAACACCCTCCTTACAGTCCTGACCTGGCTCCATGTGACTATCATCTCTTTGGGAAACTGAAAGACTCTCTTCGTGGAACAAGGTTGGAAGATGATGACTCCATTGTGCACGCTGCCAAACAGTGGCTCCAACAGGTTGGTCCAGAATTTTACCGTGCGGGTATACAAGCGCTGGTTCCAAGGTGGCGTAAGGCAGTTGAGAGGGATGAAAATTATGTGGAGAAATGAAAATATTGTTCCTAAAGGATGTACCTACACACTGTGAAACTTTCAAACATGTAGAATAAAAGATGGATTTTAAAAAAATAGTGTGCATTTCTTTTGGAGTGACCCTCGTATCTTGAGCTAATAACTGGCACCGAATATCATCGATATTGAATCTGGGATAGAATTGGAGTAGGGCGTGGGCCAACAAATGTTCTGTAGGGGAAAAAACTGGAGGTCTTGATGGACAATGAAGTACCTCAGCATCATGCACTCAGTTCATCCACCTGGGGATACCAGAAGACTAATGAAGAAGATCCCAAAAGATGTGTCGAAAAGTCGAAGTTTGTTGAAGTTTGAAGAGGGGAATATGACGGCGCTTAACAACTCAAAGGATATTTGACTTCACTGGGACACCCTATAATATATATACACACACACACTTCATATATACACATAAAATGTGTGTGTGCGTGGATGGGTGGGTAAGTAACTGTGTGTGCCGTACCGTGTAGATTTCATGTCCTGTAAGAGAAAATTCTTTCAGTTTCTGCCAAAGCCTTACTTTATTGTGTTATCTTATCCTGACTATATTAAGTTATTTAAAATACAATCATCTTTCCATAAGGCTGAAAATAGATGACACTGCTACTAAGTAACTGAAGTAAAAGCAGTCATGAAAGACATGCAAGAAAGGCAACAATACTGTAAATGTACAAATGGGTTATTTTCCAGCTATGTAGTACGTCGGCATAACCATCGATAACTCGAGGATCTTGGAAAACAAACTTCACCTTTGATCACCTATCAGTCGTCCATATCACATCACCAGTGCATGAAGATAGCCTTTCCCAGGGAAGATGAAAGCCATCAGAAATAAAATGCGTTTTTTGACTCGGTTACAAGTGTGCGTAAATAGCTGGATTAAAACAACCAGCACTTCAAAATATTCCCCATTTCTCACATTTCTCTGATCGTGCATGAGTCGTATATTTGTAGAGCCACCTCAATGGCTGTGTTCCCCTCCTCTAGTTATGGAAAATGCTTCAGACAGCAAGACTTCAGGTACAAATGAAAATGTATTCGGTCCTTAGTGACACACTTTGCCTACTTTGCGAGCTGAATACATCGGTAACTCAGGATACTAGCATGTGGCCATAATAATATGACACAGCAGTTATTACTATGTCTCTGATGGGCTGCTTTTGCCATCTAAAGTTCATTAAAAATGGGGACAGAAGCTGCAAAGACATAGCCTTGACATTACATAGGCCTCTAATTTCTTTGTGAGTAATCTACAGTTAAATCCAACGCTCTTCAGAAATCTGAGTGCGTTGGTACTAAAACTGAAAAATACCCCAGGCCCTGACGGAAATCCTGTCAAATACTGTACATGACGTGCAGCTCAGTTATCCCCTGTCCTAACGACGATATACCGTGACAACAACACACCGTACAACCCTCGAACAGAACGCTGTGTACAGTGGATAGAAGAAAGCACTGATCACAAGCGCAAAGGGTAGCACAAATGGCTCCAAAAGAACGACCATTAAAATCTATCTGTCGTAGATTCCTATAACATAATCCGAGCTCAAACAAAATAATGTAACTAGAACAAAATAATCTCCTTCGTGTCAACCGTCATGGATTCCGAAAACACTAGTCATGCAAAATTTAACCAGCGCTCTTCTCAAAAGACATAGTGAATGCCACGGATGAAGAAAAACATGTGTAAGCAGTATTTCTGAAGTTTTGGAAAGTTTTCAACGAAATATCACACTAAAACTTACCAACGAAAACACAGTCCTATAAGATACCAACGAAATCTGTAGCTGGACTGACGAATTTCTTGGCAGGGTGGACGCAGCGTTTTAATTTCGGATGCAGAGTGTTCGACAGATAAAGAAGTCACATCAGGAGCGTCACAAGGCACTGTGTTAGAAGCCTTACTGATCCTACTGTACAGTAGTGATCTGGAAAACAACATAAATACGAATCTCAGATTTTTTTCGAAAATGATACAGTTATCTACAATGAAGTATAATATGAAAAGCTGTGCAGAAATGTCCAGATGTTGAGGGGAATTCAAAGTGGTACAGAGACTGGTAGCTTAATTTAAATGTTCAAAAATGTAAATCTAAATATTTCACAATACACAAAAATATTGTATCTCTCTTGGTCTTCTTCTTCTTCTTTAGTGTTAATCCCTGAGGTTGGTTTGTAGCAGTACGCCATTCCACTCTTCTGTCTGGTTTCCTTTTCATGCCATGTAGCGGGGCCGGTTCGATTCCCGGCCGGGTTGGAGATTTTCCCCGCTGGTGGACTGTGTGTTGTGCTGTCCTCATCACGCTCACCATCACCGACACGCAAGTCGCCCAACGTGGCGTCACCTGCAATAAGACTCGCACCTCAGCGGCCGAACTCCCGCGGAAGGGGGATCATTTCAATTCTTCCCTTTCATTTCTGCATGCATAACTCACCGACTTCTGCTGCATGTGCGACATCCCCAGCGAATTCTTCTCTCAACAGCTCTTTCTGTCATTGCTCCAATGATTTTATCATGTCTTACATTGTGTCCTATGACTTCGTCTCTTCTTGTTTAGATGTGCCTCCAGAGAGATCCGGTTTTCTGTACTCTTCTCAGCACCCCGACATTCACACTAAGCTTCTACAGCTAACCTTCATCATACTTCTATAGCTCAAAATCTCCATGGCTTCTAGCCGTCTCCTCTCCTGTTTTCCTATTGTCCAGACACTACACACCAGCACTTCAGTCGTTCTCTTGTTTATTTTCATACCATACTCATTATAGAAAATCCTTTCCATTGTACTGTGGACCTTATCAAGAACTTCTTTCGTCCCCGTGAGCTCGGCAATATCATCTGCGTAAAACAACATGTCTGTCTTGATATCTACCTGAGTTGATTCGCGAACGTGGTCGGCAGCTTCTTGGACATAAGAATGGAATATAAATGGAGAGAGAGTACATCCTTCTCTCGCGTATTTTCTTTTACTTCTTGTTCCTTAAGGAAATTCTTAATGAGAGTCACTTCGTTCTTATACACTACTGGCCATTAAAATTGCTACACCACAAAGATGAGGTGGTACAGACGCGAAATTTAACCGACAGGAAGAAGATGCTGCGATATGCAAATGATTAGCTTTTCCGAGCATTCACACAAGGTTGGCGCCGGTGGCGACACCTACAACGTGCTCACATGAGGAAAGTTTCCAACCGATTTCTCATTCACAAAGAGCAGTTGACCGGCGTTCGATGGTGAAACGTTGTTGTGATGCCTCGTGTAAGGAGGAGGAATGCGTACCATCACGTTTCCGACTTTGATAAAGGTCCGATTGTAGCCTATCGCGATTGCGGTTTATCGTATCGCGACAGTGCTGCTTGCGTTGGTCGAGATCTAATGACTGTTAGCAGAATATGGAATCGGTGGGTTCAGGAGGGTAATACGGAACGCCGTGCTGGATCCCAACGGCCTCGTATCACTAGCAGTCGAGATGACAGGCATCTTATCCACATGGCTGTAACGGATCGCGCAGCCACGTCTCGATTCCTGAGTCAACAGATGGGGACGTTTGCAAGACAACAACCATCTGCACGAACAGTTCGACGACGTTTGCAGCAGCATGGACTATCAGCTCGGAGACCATGGCTGCGGTTACCCTTGACGCTGCATCACAGACAGGAGCGCCTGCGATGGTTTACTCAACGACGAACCTGGGTGCAAGAATGGCAAAACGTCATTTTTTCGGATAAATCCAGGTTCTGTTTACAGCATCATGTTGGTCGCATCCGTGTTTGGTGACATCGCGGTGAACGCACATTGGACGCGTGTATTCGTCATCGCCATACTGGCGTATCACCCGGCGTGATGGTATGGGGTGCCATTGGTTACAAGTCTGGATCACCTCTTGTTCGCATTGACGCCACTTTGAACAGTGGACGTTACATTTCAGATGTCTTACGACCCGTGGCTCTACCCTTCATTCGATCCCTGCGAAACCTTATATTTCAGCAGGATAATGCACGACCGCATGTTGCAGGTCCTGTACGGGCCTTTCTGGATACAGAAAATGTTGGACTGCTGCCCTGGCCAGCACATTCTCCAGATCTCTCATCAACTGAAAACGTCTGGTCAATGGTGGCCGAACAACTGGCTCGTCACAATATGCCAGTCACTACTGTTGATGAACTGTGGTATCGTGTTGAAGCTGCATGGGCAGCTGTACCTGTACACGCCATCCAAGCTCTGTTTGACTCAATGCCCAGGCCTATCAAGGCCGTTATTACGGCCAGAGGTGGTTGTACTGGGTACTTATTTCTCAGGATCTATGCACCCAAACTGCGTGAAAATGTAATCACATGTCAGTTCTAGTATAATATATTTGTCCACTGGACATCCGTTTATCATCCGCATTTCTTCTTGGTGTAGCAATTTTAATGGCCAGTAGTGTAGAAGCTGAGCAACACACGGTGTCTTCGTATTTTAGACCTGCTTTCTTTAGCACTTTGAACATTTCTTTCCAGATAACATTATCAAAGGCGTTTTCCAGATCTCATTCATCAGCATCCGTCCATCCTCGAAGGATGATGGCGTAGCAAAGTTGTTTCAGACTCTGCAACATCTGCTATGGTTGAAAAGTCTCACTCGAGAGTGGCCGTCTCTACTGCAGTTTGAGCACTCGAAATATGAGGCCTCTCTCTCCTTCCGTCTTGCCCTCTTCCTGATGTATTCTTGCACGCGTTCGTTCTCTGCAAGCTCAACCCCATTGCGCACACCTTGTCGCCAATTGACACGGTCACCATTTGTATTTTCCCACTGACTTGGATCGATATTGGCCTTGGTCAGATCTCTCTTGCAGTCGTCCTTGAAGCGAACGTGCAGTCTTGCTACTGGCAAGATGTTCTCCGTATAGCACTTTCTTCGGTATTCGCTCAGGATCCATGCGCCTGACATGTCCCAGCCACGTCGGTGGCTCAGGAGTCCATAAATGCTGGTTGTGCTTCTGAGTCGTAATACTTCAGTGTTGGGTATTCTATCTTTCCAAGAGATCTGAATGATCCTCCGGAGGCAACGGAGATGGAAACTGTTCAGTCGGGGTTCATGTTTAGCAAGAGTTGTCCATGTCTTACAGTTCTATCAAATGGGCGCTTAATATTCCGGTTTGAAACTCATTTTCTTTGTAACTGGAAACAAACCGACGGCTTGCGTTGCCATTATGCGTCGCATGAAACCTGAGATGAGCATTGTTTACTAGGAATGATTCCATCTGCGAACTGCAAAAACGAAATTACGAATATCTGCCAAAACACCACACAAAATGAGCCTGACGAGTTTTAGAAGAGAGACCGTTTAAGGTGTGTTGCAGATGTAATTAGTAGTAAAGAAATAATAAACTGAAACGTAATGCCCGATGTTGATGTTTTACTGCGTGCCAGTTTAAGCAGAAGCTAGCTTTTCACGTAACTAAATGTCTGTGCCGTCGTATTGCTTAAGCTATGTTTCGTACAACGATATAATTTTGCAGGTACATTCAGTGATATATATGAATTCTGCTTCCAAAATGTGTTGCGAATAGGCGTATTAGTAAAGAAGTAACAATCTGAAACGTCAAACTCGATGCGGTTATTTTACAGCATGAACTGAGAAAAAGTAGTTAGGCATAAACTTTTTTCCTTTCATTGTTTTGTTGAGGATTTAAATCTTTGAAATTGTGTAGCTTTTTGTTAGTCACTAAGCTCTCTCATTCCCAAATATTGGATAAATAAAGGCCGGATGTCTGCATGCCGTCATTAATGCTACCCGAAGAAAAACACACTGTCTCATTGTGTTAACTCATTAAGAGCGTACCTCTTAATGAGTGGATTGTGACGGCATTTTAAATCTTTAAAGTCGCTCAATAATTACGCGAAATATTGAAAATCAATTTTTTGTCTCTGCATTCCGACAGATAGGCAAACAGCAACTGGCATTGTTTTCCGGGTTGCGGGATAGTCGGTAAGTAATAAATATAACTTGCGCTATCTGATGTGAAAGGACGGTACAACCATTTGCGATAGCACACAAGGCTAAAAGAAGAACGAAAATAGTTTGACATCACCCGACATTGGAACCAAAATGGACATTCATTGTGTAGTAAGAATTACGACTCTGCAGTGGTGTTGATCCCATCCTGTAAGAGAAAATCATTAGAGAAACCTAACTAGATCGTTCTGGATAAAAAATAATAATTCCGCGAGCGATCAGTGTGAATACGTCGCGTCGCAGGATCAACGTGCTCGTCCGTCACGTTAGCGGAGGTTATTTTGGCAGAGGAGGTTGTGACGCGCCAATCAGCGGCCTCAGGTCGTGGTGTTTACCAAACAGTGCGCCCCAGAGCAGGGAACGCGGCATCTGCTGAGTGAGCTACAGTTCTCCAACGTCAGAGAGCTCCTTGCGGCGACATGCTGCCGCGTGTTTCTTCTCTGTCACAAGAGTGCCTCGTATCTACTGCGCCGCCTGTAACAGCGCCTCGCGTCTCACACACATCCGTTCACTTGCTGGTACACCTTTCTATGCTTCTCACCTATTTGGAAATGTTTGACTGACGGGGCGGGATGTTGATTCGTACACTTAGGGAGATGAAAAGCGTTACGCCGTGAATCGTAAGTTCGATATTTGTCAAACTTTGTGATGTTGAACACGTTACGGATGTTAAATTAAACTCTCATCCCATTCGTAACTGCTGTGCATCATCAGCAGTAATATGGCATCATAGACAACACAGCAGCTCAGCGCGTTCGGTCAAAGGGCTGGCTACCCTCTGCAATACACTGAAGCGCCAAAGAAACTAGTATAGGCATGCGTATTCAAAAACAGTGACAAGTAAACAGGCAGAATACCGCGCTGCGGTCGGCAACGCGTATATCACACAACAAGGTCTGGCGCAGTTGTTAGATCGGTTACTGCCGGCTGGTGTGGCCGAGCGGTTCTAGGCACTTTAGTCTGGAACCGCGCGACCGGTACGGTCGCAGGTTCGAATCCTGCCTCGTGCATGGATATGTGTGATGTCCTTAGGTTAGTTAGGTTTAAGTAGTTCTAAGTTCTAGGGGACTGATGACCTCAGAAGTTAAGTCCCATAGGGCTCAGAGCCATTTGAACGATTTTAGATCGGTTACTGCTGCTACAATGGAAGATTATCAAGATTTAAGTGAGTTTTAACCTGGCGATACAGTCGGCATACGAGCGGTGGACGCAGCATCTCCGAGATAGCGATGAAATGGAGATTTTCCCGTACGACCATTTCACGAGTGTACCGTGAATATAAGGAATCCGGTAAAACATCAAATCTTCGACATCGCTGCGGCCGGAAAAAGATCATACAAAAACGGGACCAAAGACGACTGAACAGAAACGTTCACCGTGAGAGAAGTGTAATCATTCCGCAAATTTCTGCTGATTTCAAAACTGGGCCAACATCGATATGGGCTTCGGAGCCGAAGGCCCACTCGTTACCCTTGATGACTGCACGACACAAAGCATTACGCCTTGCCTGGGCCCGTCAACACTGAAATTGGACTGTCGATGACTGGAAATATGTTGCCTGGTCGGACGAGTCTCGTTTCAAATTCTATCGAGCGGATGGACGTGTACGGGTATGGAGACAACCTCATGAACCCGTGGACACTGCATGTTAGCAGGGGACTGTTGAAGCTGATGGAGGCTCGGTAATGGTGTGGGGCGTATGCAGCAAGAGTGATACTGGATCCCTGATACGTCTAGATACGACTCTGACAGGTGACAATTAGGTAAGCATCCTGTCTGATCACTTGCATCCATTCATGCCCATTGTACATTCCGATGGACGTGGACAATTCCAGGAGAACTATGCGACACCCCAAACGTCCAGAATTGCTACAGAGTGGCTCCAGGATCACTCTTCTGAGTCTATACTTCAGCTGTCCACCAAACTCCCCAGACATGGATATTAGGTAGCATATCTGGGATTCCTTGCAACGTGCTGTTAAGAAGAGACCTCCACGCCCTCGTACTGTTACGGATTTATGGACAGCCCTGCAGGGTTCATGGTGTCAGTTCCCTCCAGCACTACTTCAGACATTACTCGAAGCCACGTCACGTCGTGTTGCGGCACTTTTGCGTGTTCGCGGGGTCCTACACGATATTAGGCAGGTGTATCAGATTCTTTGACTCTTCAGAGTAAAAAAATTAATAGAAACATTCTGCTTGAAGGGGCGCGAAGTGACTTCCGCATACATCGAATGCCGAGAACAACAAGGAATAACATGAAGAAAAAAGGTAAAGGTGGTAAGGTCTTAATCTAACTTAAACTAACTTGAACTACGGACCACACACACACACACACACACACACACACACACACACACACACACACACACACATGCCCGAGGGAGGACTCGAGCCTCCGACGGGGGAAGCCGCGAGGTCCTTCACCAGACGCCCTAGACCGCCCGGCTACCCCGCGCGGCAAGAAAAAAGGGGGATAGCGTCTTTGACTGCTAATAAAAACACCCTGCGCCTCGGTTTCGGACCCAATTACTGCTTACATTTTGAATAAATCTGATGAGCAATGTCAGCCGAAGACATCCAGCGTACGAAGCCATGCCAATGTCGCAAGCGGTAGATGAAGAGATAGAGAAGCTATATGAGGAAGTAGAACGGGTAATTCAGTACGTAAAGGGAAATGAAAATGTATCAATCAACGGAGATTAGAATGGGCTTGTAGGCGAAGGAATAGAAGATAAGGTTACAGGAGAATATGGGTTTGGCAGCTGGAATGAGAGAGGAGAAAGACTAACTGAGTTCTGCAATAAAGTTCGGGAGGTAATAACAAATACTCAATTCAAAATTCACAAGAGGTATACTTAAGGAAGGAAGATTTGGTTTAACGTCCCGTCGACATCGAGGTCACTAGAGTCGGAGCACGAGATCGTATTGTGTCAAGGATGGGGAAGAAAATCGGCCGTGCCCTTTCAAAGGTTCCATCCTGGCATTTGGCTGCAGCGATATAGGGAAATCACGGAACTTGGCCGGACGGTGGTCTGATCCGTCGTCCTCCCAACTGCGAGTCCAGTGTGCTAACCACTACACCACATCGCTCGGTGGGGGAGGTATGCTTCGAAAAGACGCAGAGCCACGGGAAGGTTCCCGCTCGATTTCATCATTGTCAGACAGAGACTCCGATATGAGATGTTAGATTGTAAGGCGTACCCAGCTGAAGGTGTAGACTCAGATCACAATTTAGAAATGATGGAGAGTAGGTTGAAGTTTAAGGAAATCGTCCGAAAGAATCAGTGTGGAAGGAAGTGGGATATTGAAATACTGAGGACTTACGAGACGCGTTTGATGTTCGCCTAGGATGTGGATACTGCGATAAGGGACACCGGAATAGGCAGTTCAGTTGAAGAGGGGTGCACATCTCTAAAAAGGGCAATCACAGAACTTGGAGAGACAAACTGCGAAGATACTTTTGGTAACAGATGAAAGAAGGGAGTACAAAAATGTTCAGGGAAAGACAGGAATACAACAATATAAATCACTTAGGAATGAAATAGACAGCATGTGCCGGGCAGCCAAGGCTGCAGGAAACATGTGAAGAAATGAAACAGAAATGGTCGTTAAGAGTGCAGTGGGATTCCACTGTTAAACGAATAAGACAGCGTATAGGTGGAAAGATATATTGGACGCCTCTATGTGCGGGAGGACTTGTGTGACGACGTGACAGACGAAGAAATTGGAGTAGATATGGATGGCACGGAAATTTCAAAGAGCACTGGACGACTTGAGGTCAGCTTAGACATAAGGGATAGATAATATTCCAATGGAATTTCTGAAATTGTGGAAAGTGGCAACCAAACGGCTGTTCAAGTTGGTGTGTAGAATCTATGAGACTAGTGATGTACCATCAGTCTTTCGGAAAAATATCATCCAGACTATTCTGAAGATAGCAAGAGCAGAAAAGTGCGGAAAGTATCGCACAGTGAACCTAGTAGATCAAGCACTATCACGGTATAAGTGTATATTTCTATTTTTACAATTATATATTTTATGATTTTGGTTGGGGTGGCTTTAAATATTGTGGGTTAGCATGAGACTTCTAATTAACTTACACCGCGATAACACTCGTACGGACATCGGCTGCCCCGAAGTACGTAGGATATAATATTTTTTAAACACAGAACGCGACTCACCGCCTTCTAATAAATAGTTTACGTGAGCGCTGATATTTAGAAAAGAAAATTTGCGTATTCTTACGCAAACTGTAACTATTAATATGGGTCTCAGGGGCTACTGGTTATTTATGTACCAAATTACATAAAGATTAACTGAGACATTGCGGAATGTAATGATTTTCAATATTTCTTATTCATTATTTGCAAGGCAAAACTGGAGAGAATCTCGTCTGTCGTTAGGCGGCCAAAATGAAACATACTGAACTCATTCAGTGCTGTGAATTTTGGTAACTGAAATTAATTTTAACTTCTAAATTAATGAAAGATCAAAACTGAAAAGTCTCTCGCATTTACATTTAATATTATGATATGAAATTTTAATTAAATAATACAGTCAGCATAATGGCCGACTAAATCCTGCTAGGGGAGATGAGCTCCCTGCACTATGAAGTTCTGTAAAAATTTTGTTAATTATAATTGATGGCTGCGGTCATGCGAGGTGACAACTAAGTCAATAATACACACTTTCCAATAGCAATTCCTATTGTATTTTTTAAAAATATAGATAAAAACTTACGTTAATTATCAGACAGCACTACAACGGCGGCCTACCGCTAGACGAAACAAAACAGGAGAGATAGTTCAATCAAAGCATTGTCTCTGATCTTCATGGCCTATGTTACACAGTGATTATACAAAAAAAACTGTGTTTTGTTAATTACATCGATATTTGTGTTTTGATAATAATAACTTACGTTCTTTAGTATTTGTTATACATCGCGCACACGTACACAGTCTTGAAATAATTTATAATTCACACGTCTCATAACAAAAACTTCCTTTCCCTTTCTCCAAACGTCCAATTATGTGACGTACCGTCACAGCACCCAAAATACAGTACAACACATAGGCCTACAACAACCGCGAGGGAACATAAGATTGGGAAATCTAAAACAAAGTGCTCGGGTTAGAAAGGATGTAAGAGAGGGATGCAGTCTTTCGCCCCTACTACACCCTAAGACAAAAAAAGAAAAAGAAAAGATCCACCACGAATGAATTATCTGAACGGGACGGAAATAGATAGATTAGATATAAATGTACTGACAAACAAACGACTAGAAATTCCGAAAAACTGAATCATTTATTTAAGAGAAAGAGCTTCACAAATTAAGCAAGGCAATAACATGTTGGTCCACCTTTAGTCCTTATGCAAGCTGTTATTCCACTTGGCACTGATTGACAGAGTTGTTGGATGCCCTTCTGGGGAATATCGTGCCGAATTCTGTGCAACTTGCGAGTTAGATCGCTAGTTGGAGGGCTCTGCTCATAATGTTCCAAACGTTCTCAGTTGGGGAGAGATCCGGCGATCTTCCTGGCCAGGGTAGGGTTTGGCAAAACACGAAGACAAGCAGCAGAAACCCTCACTATGTGTGGGCGGGCATTATCTTGCTGAGATGTATGTCCAGATTATCTTTCCGAAGGTCAACAAAACGGCGCGTAGAACATCGTCGACGTACCGCTGTGTTGTAAAGGTGCCGCGTGTAACCACCATAGGTACCCTGCAATGAACTGAAATGCCACCCGTGACCATTACTCCTGGTTGTTGGGCCGTATGACCAACGACAGTTTGGTAGCCAACTACTGTCTCGGTCATCTCCAGATACATCTCCGGCTTGGAATCTCATTGACTGGAGTATAATTGTCTTCAGTGGTATTAGTCTCGCTTCGAACTGAGCTCCGATGATCAAGTGTTCCATTTCTTTTCATAGCAGGAACCAATATTTTGACGTTGATGCAAAATATCCTACACGTAGGTACATCACGGGAAGAAAGAATGGTATCCTGCGACTCTGATCTGCAGACTGGGAAGCGCAACGTATGTCATACTGAGTGCAGAGTGGATGTCCCTCATGAACACATAGGCCAGATCGAGCTACAGTATGGTGCCTTTCCTCATTTAAGAGCCTACAAACCATTATCAGTCACAGGAGAAGACTCACTTCTACCTTGGAAGGGGAACAGTGAGCCACAGAACTGTAGCAGTCTCCCAGTACTAGTAATGAAACTGGTGAGCGACACATATTTTTCTTTAATTTACGTCTCGATAAACAACCCAGTGACTACTTTACGGATCGCGAAGTTTTGCTTTTCTATTTATAATTAAACTAAAAATAAAGGATTGTTTTACTTATGCTCAATAATAAAAACGTGCAATACGTAGTTATTTCAAACTAAAAATGAATAACACTGAAAAGTTGTGATAAACAAATTTATCCAGATGTTGAGAACATGTTCGAAAATTATTATTATTAATATTTCCGTAACTTTCTTGGACGACAGTTTGAAAATAATCCTAAAGTGAATATGAATTGCACGAATCACATACTACTTTCTTTGGATGTAAACAGGGCATACCAGGACGAATGGTCAATATTGAGACCAGAATGATTATTCGAAGCAAAGAAGCTTAGTAAACATGGACTCTAAAATGCATACCTGAAAAGCTATGAGCACTTCCTCATCTTCGATATTGTGAAACAAATCTCTTCTAGTGCTACATCTTTGCTTTCCATACTCTGAGGGGTGGTAGTGTGGACTAAAACCAGGAAAAATGGCCGGTAAACACGGGGTCTAAAGTGCATGTCTTAAGAGCTATAAGCACTTGTTCAGCTTGGCAACCGTGAAACACATCTCTTCTACTGAACAAGTGCTCGTAGCTCTTAAGAAACCCGTTTTATGCCCATGTTTACTAGACTTCTTTGCTTTGAATGATCGTTCCTGTCACATCCCTGAAAATTGATGATTATTCCTGGGACACCCTGTAATCGACACATTGTAATATCTTCGTGCTGCGAGCTTTGCATCGCAGGTCATCTTTGTTTGGTACATATTAATAGGATTGTGTTGTAGTAGAAGTTCTGTTCTTAACTTGGGAGGGCTGTTGACCGCCAAAGTGTGGGAAAGCAGTCGTTTAGGGGGCGTAGTTTTCTCTGATGTGCTGTGGTATTCTGAGGCAATAATTAACTAAGATTAAAAAAGCTCCACAACTTAAGATTTCTTAACTTAATGCATGGTTTAAAAAATCTGTATTTTTCCGCATTAATTAGGAAACAAGCAAATAGACAGTGCGCAGCCAGTTAAAAGAAACTTCGAGAAGACTACCCTGAAAAGAAAAGCTAAGTAACCTATTCCTTTTCGAGCAGTGCTTTTTCACAACATTGTAATTATGGACCTCACCTTTGTATTTCATCATACGCAGTACGCATCAATGTATGCCACTGCTGAGGAACTTTAGTCAATCATTTTAACGAATCCCAATAAAAACGAAAGAGATTTGATACTGACGTCCTACCATAACCCAACTGTGAAAGCATGGAGGTCAGCATGGCAGTGGGCCTCGTACGCCCATAGCAGTAGCTGTAGATGAAGCTGCTTCACTCTTCCTGGGTTTAGTGGGGGAAGGTGGTGGGCAGGGAATGACGCTGTATCTTGTGACTTAAGTCATAGCCCCTATTGCATAGTCTACCTGTCAGCCGCAAATAATAATCGGCGCTGCATATGCACAAGGCGTAACTAGGACGACAGTAAAACTTTTCTCCATTACGAATATGGAACACCGCGACTGTGATGAATAAAAGTTTCGACAAATTATTGCAACCAGTAGTCAACAAATTACTGCAACCAGTAGCCTTTGTTTTATTATTCAGTTTTTATTTTCCATTGCTGGTTTCGTATCGCCTAGCGGTTCATCATCAGATAGTACACATTTATCGCATGTGTTCTGGATTGTGAGGGTCGTGTAGCTGTGGCAAATGTTTGGACGGAACATATAAGCACTGAATGTAGCGAGAGTTATTCACATTAAGGGATCGAGTTAGTTGCAATACTTACAATTATTAATATCTGTTCGTTTGTTCTCGCTGCACACATTGTTTTGGAAAAGATAAGGTATGTTTTACAGTCACATTAATTTCACAGCACTTCACAAATTTAGCCACGGGTAACAACTTCCATGTTCTTTACAAAATGTAAATGAACCAAAGAGCATGATCAAAGCTATGTTCTAAGAGTGTGTAGGAACAGAGAGTCTTTTGCTCAGCGCTTGGACTTTGCATTGATGACATTGACTATGTATGTATTTATACTACATAAATTATTGCAAAAAAACATGTAATTACACTACAAACCTGACCTGTGTTATTTACAAAATATATTAAACAACCACCTCGAAGGGAACGATCTATTGATACGTAATCAGCATGGTTTCAGAAAACATCGTTCTTGTGCAACGCAGCTAGCTCTTTATTCGCACGAAGTAATGGCCGCTATCGACAGGGTATCTCAAGTTGATTCCGTATTTCTAGATTTCCGGAAAGCTTTTGACACCGTTCCTCACAAGCGACTTCTAATCAAGCTGCGGGCCTATGGGGTATCGTCTCAGTTGTGCGACTGGATTCGTGATTTCCTGTCATGAAGGTCGCAGTTCGTAGTAATAGACGGCAAACCATCGAGTAAAACTGAAGTGATATCAGGTGTTCCCCAGGGAAGCGTCCTGGGACCTCTGCTGTTCCTGATCTATATAAATGACCTGGGTGACAATCTGAGCAGTTCTCTTAGGTTGTTCGCAGATGATGCTGTAATTTACCGTCTAGTAAGGTCATCCGAAGACCAGTATCAGTTGCAAAGCGATTTAGAAAAGATTGCTGTATGGTGTGGCAGGTGGCAGTTGACGCTAAATAACGAAAAGTGTGAGGTGATCCACATGAGTTCCAAAAGAAATCCGGTGGAATTCGATTACTCGATAAATAGTACAATTCTCAAGGCTGTCAATTCAACTAAGTACCTGGGTGTTAAACTTACGAACAACTTCAGTTGGAAAGACCACATAGATAATATTGTGGGGAAGGCGAGCCAAAGGTTGCGTTTCATTGGCAGGACACTTAGAAGATGCAACAAGTCCACTAAAGAGACAGCTTACACTACACTCGTTTGTCCTCTGTTAGAATATTGCTGCGCGGCGTGGGATCCTTACCAGGTGGGATTGACGGAGGACATCGAAAGGGTGCAAAAAAGGGCAGCTCGTTCTGTATTATCACGTAGTAGGGGAGAGAGTGTGGCAGATATGTTACGCGAATTGGGATGGAAGTCATTACAGCAAAGACGTTTTTCGTCGCGGCGAGATCTATTTACGAAATTTCAGTCACCAACTTTCTCTTCCGAATGCGAAAATATTTTGTTGAGCCCAACCTACATAGGTAGGAATGATCATCTAAATAAAATAAGAGAAATCAGAGCTCGAACAGAAAGGTTTAGGTGTTCGTTTTTCCCGCGCGCTGTTCGGGAGTGGAATGGTAGAGAGATAGTATGATTGTGGTTCGATGAACCCTCTGCCAAGCACTTAAATGTGAATTGCAGAGTAGTCATGTAGATGTAGATTTTGTATGATCTCTCAACCACAGTGTTAGTGGTTTAATAAAGGTTGATCATTATTTATGAAATAAACATTAGAACTCTGTATGAAGGTTTTCTACATGTGTGTGTGTGTGTGTGTGTGTGTGTGTGTGTGTGTGTGTGTGTGCACTAGAAGAATAGAAAAAGAAATGAGCAGGTTTGCCAATGTGGAAAGGTGCGAGTTTTCTTTTGTCCTGGGTTGTTTAATTTTTCAAATTCAAAGATTCTTTGAAATTTTGAAAAAATTGGTTGTTTGTTAAGTCAGTTTGCTCATTTAAGGTGATGTGGGCTTTTTATTGTTATAGGTGCTACCTCACAATTAGTTTCCCTTCAATAACAAAATCTATATTCAGGATTATGGTTTAGCACGAGGCAGTAGCTTAGCTGGCCTAGTAGCTGACAAAAATAAATTCACACCTTTCCACATTGGCAAACCTACTCGTCACTCTCTCTCTCTTCTAATGCACACACATACACACACACACACACACACACACACACACACACACACATAGCAAAAAACCTTAATGCAATAATGCAACACTCTAATGTTACAGACACACACACACACACACACACAGATCAAAAAAACCTTCTTGCAGAAGAAGCCGCGAGCGATTAGCCGAGCGGTCTAAGGCGCTGCAGTCATGGACTGTGCGACTGGTCCCGGCGAAGGTTTGAGTCCTCCCTCGGGCATTGGTGTGTCTGTTTGTCCTTAGGATGGTTTATGTTAAGTAGTGTGTAAGCTTAGGGACTGATGACCTTGGCAGTTAAGTCCCATAAGATTTCAACACATTTGAACATTTTTTTTTCTTGCAGAACTCTAATGTTTATTTCATGAGTAACGATCAATTTTTATTAAATTCAAATATAAATGTCGAACGTAATTTCAGCACTAAACCTGTGGTTGAAATACCTTCCAAAATCATTGTTTAATAGATTTTGTAAATATCACAAGTCAAGAGTGTAGTGCAATTATATGTTATTTTTGCAATAATGTATGTAGTATAAATACATACATAGTCACTGTCGCCAATGCGCAATCCAAGCACTGAACAAAAAAACTCTCTGTTCCTACACAAACTCTTACAACACAACTTAGATCATGCTCTTTGGTTAATTTACATTTTGTAAAGCATATGGGAGTTGTTGCCTCTGGCTAAAGTTTGAAGTGCTGTGAAATTAACGTCACTGTGAAACATACTGTATGTTTTCCAGAACAATATGTACTCCGAAAACAAACCAACAGATACTAATACCATTAAGTAATGCAACTACATCGATCCCATATTGTGAATAATTCTCACCACATTCAGTGCTTATATGTTTCGTCCACACATTTGCCACAGCTACACGACCCCCACAATGCTGAACACATGCGATAAATATGTACTATCTGATGATGAACCACAAGGCGATTCGCAAACGGTAGTGGAAAATAAAAATTGCGGACTAAAACACTAGGCGACTGGCTGTAGTAACTCATCGACGCCTGTAGGGTGACAGTATTATGGCGGCCTGCACAGAGATTGCCAACTGCCAGGGACTACGTTGCACGTCATTTGTCACGTGCAGCCAATAGTGCGAAAATCTGGTGTCACTCTGTGCTAGCAGCTGATAGTACGGACACATGGTATCACTCTTCACCAGCAAACAATAATGTGGAGCTATTGTATCACTCTGCGCTATGATATAAGTTGCGGTCTGCGACTTAGCTGACCGTCAGTTCTGAGGGGCAGTTCCCAAGTACAGTTCTGGAGCCAGAAGCCGAGAGTTCGCCGAGATGCATTCCTGCGCAGCCTTCGAGTCGGACCACAGACGACTGCGACAACGCCAGCCGCACTAAGCATGAGACCAAAGTGGGATACTGTTCGGTGGCGTTTAAAACAGGATAGATAATGCATTGTGAAATTGGATTTAGTCGGGGACAGGACTGTTATGGACTTTCATTGTACACCATATTTGTAGCGAGTGTCTTCACTAAATTATGTCTCTGGAATATTTGTACTATTACCATTTAAGTAGTTATGTTTTCAGAATGCGCGTGTGATGTGAAGTTGGGAGTAACGCCCCAGTAACACTGACATCAGCGGCACCTTGATGAAGCAGGTACATCAAAATGGATATTAAACTATCTTAATGGCAGGAAGAAAGTGGGTTATCAGATTATTCTTATCAGTCATTGTGGAAATTGACACAATGGTAATCTAGATTTCGTTATCGAAATAGCAGGGGAGCAAGCAGTTGGCGCCTAATAAATCATTTGCTTCCGCAAAACCGACCATACGAAAGGATGCAATTACAACAAATTGGAGGAACTTTATCTGGATGGGGAAGGGGGAATAGGGGGAATCACATCTCGAAAATCAAATGACGAGTTTAGTTATAGAATATGATTGTTTTTTAAATGCCTAGGTTACTTAGGATAGAAAACACAGGTCAGTCAGTTACTACCTCTAATTTAAGCTACAGAGGGAATTTAGGAAATAACAAGCATCTTTAATAGTTATACTGCTGTTCAAAATGGCTCTGAGCACTATGTGACTCAACTGCTGAGGTCATTAGTCCCCTAGAACTTAGAACTAGTTAAACCTAACTAACCTAAGGACATCACAAACATCCATGCCCGAGGCAGGATTCGAACCTGCGACCGTAGCGGTCTCGCGGTTCCAGACTGTAGCGCCTAGAACCGCACGGCCACTCCGGCCGGCCTAAAGAAGTGGAGTCGTCAGACGTAATGGTGATCTACCCATTGCATGGATATGTTACGTTCTGCGGATTTTGCCAGTAACGGTAGGCTGCACGCCAGTACCAGGTTTCGAGTTCTCCTTCCCATCACTGTTAATCTATGCACCTCAGCAGCGCATATTGGCAAGTCTAGACGCACAGCGCCGAGCAGGCACGTACAAGTGGTGTGGATACGCACCGCGGAGGGCCGCCTGCTGCGGCGGCTGGTCCTGGAGTCGTGGCCGGCCATGTGCAGCAGCGCCGCCTCCACGGCCAGCTGGTCCCACGTCGACATGCGCCGGTCGCCCATGGCGGCCCCACCTGCGGCACAGCCCACACCTGCAGCACGGCCACACACCTGCAGTACGGCCACAAACGCAACGCAGCGCGCTAGTCGCACAGCTGCCACCCTCTCCGCCCTCGTGCGCTCTTGTGTTTAGTGACGCGAGATGTACAACTTAACAACGCAACACGGTAAGCGTTCACCCAACAGATCGCCGATTTTACTCGTCTTTGGTATCGTGCAGAAATCGAGGCGCCACATTACAGTCGGGAACGCTCATCGATACCACAGACGTCACCGACGTCTCAATGCAGTCCACAACGACGAATGGGAGGCGCATCTAAATATATGTATGCCCTCTCTCTCAGCACAGCAGTGCGCTCGCACGGAGGTAAATATAGAGCCATGCATGAAAGCGTTCTCCCCCAGTTCGTGACCTCAGCTGAAGCACTCAGCATCGTCGAATAGGATTGAAGTGTTATTCGAGTCTCAGACGGAAAAGTACTTTTGTACACTACTGGCCATTAGAATTGCTACACCACGGAGATGACGTGCTACAGACGCGAAATTTAACCGACAGGAAAAGGTAGTGTGATATGCAAATGATTAGCTTTTCAGAGCATTCACACAAGGTTGGCGCCGGTGGCGACACCTACAACGTGCTGACATGAGGAAAGTTTCCAACTGATTTCTCATACACAAATAGCAGTTGATAGGCATTGCCTGGTGAAACGTTGTTGTCATGCCTCGTGTAAGGAGGAGAAATGCTTATCATTACGTTTCCGACTTTGATAAAGGTCGGATTGCAGCCTATCGCGATTGCGGTTTATCGTATCGCGACATTGCTGCTCGCGTTGGTCGAGATCCAATGACTGTTAGCAGAATATGGAATCGGTGGGTTCAGGAGGGTAATACGGAACGCCGTGCTGGATCCCAACGGCCTCGTATCACTAGCAGTCCAGATGACGGGCATCTTATCCGCATGGCTGTAACGGATCGTGCAGCCACGTCTCGATCCCTGAGTCAACAGATAGGGACGTTTGCAAGACAACAACCATCTGCACCAATAGTTCGACGACATTTGCAGCAGCATTGACTATCACCTCGGTAACCATGGCTGCGGTTACCCTTGACGCTGCATCACAGACAGGAGCGCCTATGATGGTGTACTCAACGACGAACCTGGGTGCACGAATGGAAAAACGTCATTTTTTCGGATGAATCCAGGTTCTGTTTACAGCATCATGATGGACGTATCCGTGTTTGGTGACATCGCGGTGAACGCACATTGGAGGCGTGTATTCGTCATCGCCATACTGGCGTATAACCCGCAGTGATGGTATGGGGTGCTATTGGTTACACGTCTCGGTCACCTCTTGTTCGCATTGACACTTTGAACAGTGTACGTTATATTTCAGATGTGTTACGACCCGTGGCTCTACCCTTCATTCGATCCCTGCGAAACCCTACATTTCAGCAGGATAATGCTCGACCGCATGTTGCAGGTCCTGTACTGGCCTTTCTGGATACAGAAAATGTTCGACTGCTGCCCTGGCCATCACATTCTCCAGATCTCTCACCAATTGAAAACGTCTGGTGAATGGTGGCCGAGCAACTGGCTCGTCACAACACGCCAGTCACTACTCTTGATGAACTGTGGCATCGTGTTGAAGCTGCATGGGCAGATGTACCTGTACACACCATCCAAGCTCTGTTCGACTCAATGTCCAGGCGTATCAAGGCCGTTATTACGGCCACAGGTGGTTGTTCTGGGTACTGATTTCTCAGGATCTATGTACCCAAATTGCGTGAAAATGTAATCACATGTCAGTTCTAGTATAATATATTTTTCCAATGAATACCCGTTTATCATCTGCATTTCTTCATGGTGTAGCAATCTGAATGGCCAGTAGTGGAAATGTTGAGATTTGTACTTAGAGAGAACAGTTTGTTAATTAGTGCATCATTGCTTTTATAGGCAATGATAATTGTAAACCATCAAGCATTCCTAAGGCAATGGATTGTACCAAGTTAAGTAAATCTGTTTATCTTTTATGTAATAAAGTGAACTAATGTTTCGTAAGTTGTACTTACGATGAGGCATCTCCCAGAGCAAACTAAAAACCAGTGTTATCGCCGAACGATTGCAGTTTCGTCTGATCATGACACGTGGCGAGATTGTAGCGAATACTTAGGCACTTTGTTTACTGGAAGCGACTATGAGAATAAGCGGTTATGAGTGCAGTCGCATGGATCCCAGTACGGTAGGAACGGTGATGGAACAGCGACCGCTACAAGCTGATAGGAGTCAGTCCATTGTTGGACTGACACGTCTCAGGTTTTATTCACGGCTGATTTAAATTCATTACAACCTGAGTTTAATTCCTGTCGATTAATACATATTTAACGCTGATAATAAATAACTTCAGAAATTGCCTGGATTAAGCCATCTATTTTTATACACTGGAGCGCCATATTCAAATACAGAAATATGTAAACAGGAAGAATACGAAGCTGCGGTTGGCAACGCCTTTATAAGACAAGTGTCTGGCGAAGTTTTTAGATGGGTTACTGCTGTTACAATGGCAGGTTAACAAGATTTAGTTTGAACTTTGTGTTATAGCTCAAAATGGTTCAAATGGCTCTAAGCACTATGGGACTTAGGATCTGAGGTCATCAGTCCCCTAGACTTAGAACTACTTAAACCTGACGAACCTAAGGACATCACACACACCCATGCCCGAAGCAGGATTCGAACCTGCGACCGTAGCAGCCGCGTGGTTCCGCTCTGAAGCGCCTAAAACCGCTCGACCACGGTGTTATAGCGATGGGTCACAGCATCTCCGAGGTAGCGATGAAGTGTGGCTTTTCCCGTACGACCTACCGTGAATATCAGGAATACGGTAAAACATCGTGGAAGAAAGGGACCAGCGACAACTAGACAGAATCATTCAACGTGACAGAAGTGCAACCCTTCCGCAAATTGCTGCAGATTTCAATACTGGGCCATCAACAAGAGTCAGCGTGCGAACTATTCAACGAAATCGATATGGGCCTCCGGAGCCGAAGGTCCACTCGAGTACCACTGATGACTGCACAGCACAAAGACTTAAGCCTCACCTAGGCCCGTCAGCACCGACATTGGTCTCTTGGCCAATGGAAACATGCTACCTGGTCAGACAAGTCTCGTTGCAAATTGTATCCAGCGGATGGATGTGTACAGGTATGGAGATAATCTCGTGAATCCATAAACCCTTTATGTTAGTGGGTGACTGTTCTAACTGGTGTAGGCTCTGTAATGGTGTGGGGTATGTGCAGTTGGAGTGATATGCGACTCCTGATACGTCTAGATACGACAGGTGAAACGAAAGTAAGCATCCTGTCTGATGATCTGCACCCATTCAAGCCCATTGTACATTTTGATGGATGTGGGCAATTCCAGGAGAACAATGTGACACCCCACACGTCCAGAATTGCTACAGAGTTTCTCCAGGAACACTCTTCTGAGTCTACACTTCCGCTGGCCATCAAACTCCCCAGACATGGACATTAGTGAGCATATCTGGAATACCTTGCAACGTGCTGTTAAGAAGAGACCTCCACCCTCTCGTACTGTTACGGATTTATGGACAGCGCTGCACGATTCATGATGCCAATTCTCTCCAGTACTACTTCAGACATTGGGCAAGTCTATGCCACGTTGTGCTGCGCCACTTCTGCGTGCTCGCGGTGGCCCTACACGATATTAGACAGGTGTGGCAGTTTCTTTGGCTCTTCAGTGGGCGTCTTTCAGAGATGAAAGCGAAAGGACGGGAAGAACTGTCCACTCGCGCAGGTACAAAACTGTATTCGAAACATTGTTTAGCTTTGGCGTTTGGAAGTTGCATTCTGGAAGTTCATCTTACAATGAGCCCTGCGCAACATGTCGTCCAGGCCTCTATCCAAAGAACTCGTATAATACGCCGTGACAAGTAGCTGCGCCTGCGGACAATCGTGATTTTTTACAAGCTGTGCCATCCTGTCAAAACACATTTCAAAAGAAGCTTAGTTTTCGCCAACAGACCGCCTTCCTAGGAAGGCTGTTGAGAGAGAAGTCAGTTGCAGATGCAGATCTCAGTGTCCCTTGAGAAACGACGCAATTGCATTTTATTCAGAAATTATTTTCTGCCTTTGTGAAAGCGACAGGCCTGCATTCTGCCGCTGGTTAACGCGGGGTGAACACCCTCTTTCCTATTAAAAAAAAAAAAGGCTGAACCGAGCAAGGTGGCGCAGTGGTTAGCAGTGGACTTGCATTCGGGAGAACGACGGTTCACTCCCGCGTCCGGCATCCTGATTTAGGTTTTCCGTGATTTCCTTAAATCGCTCCAGGCAATTGCCGACATGGTTCCTTTGAAAGGGCACGGCCGACTTCCTTCCCCGTCCTTCCCTAACCCTATGAGGCCGATGTCCTCGCAGTTTGGTCTCTTCCCCCAAAACAACCCAAAAAGCAGTAAGAGCGCAGCTCAGTGGTTGAACTTAAAAAGTAGCTGAGAAGACGAAGTCAGGATGTCAGTTTCCGAGAAATTCTGACTTGGAGACAAGGGTATTGGCTAAAGTGAAAAAACTTAGCTGAAGAGTGAAGTGATTAAGAACTGTGAACGTGAGTGTCGGATAAAATTGGTTAACATTTTAAAATTTTTGTCAGATGCGGAGTTAACCATTTTGTTAACAAAAATATCACTGACCAGCTTTGTGCAGATCCTTTTCTCATTGTGGCACGGGAACTGTGCAGACTGGTAGTGAAGAGAAATAATTGGTAAGGAACACTTGGGCTAGTGGTTCTGAAGAGAACACTTCGCCTATGGGTTCTGAGAACACATTATCTGGAAATCTTGAGGGAAGCGCTTTGTTCTCAGAGGCTGAAAACATATTCTTAGCCTGGAGGTGCAGAGAAGGGATGTTCCATTGAAAGCGACGTCCACGTATGCCTTTTTCAGGTCGCCAAAAGACGTGAAAATCACACTGTCGAAGATCAGGGCTGTACGGAGGCCGTTACAGTGTTTCCCAACAAATCGTTGAAGTGTAGACTTCGTCTGATTGGCAGCGTGGGGACAAGCGTTATCGGGCATTTTGACTTTGTGGCGCGTTGCCCTTTCTGCGTTGACTGCGACTCCTCGCTCGAGGAACTCGACGAGCAGAGGGCCCCTGAAGTCGAAGACTGTCATCGTGACCCTACCGTAACTAGTGTGAACAGATTTGCATTTCTTTGGCGGGAGAAATGTGGGATGTTACCACTGTTTGCTTTGCCGTTTGCCCTCCGGCTGTCGGGATGCTGTCGGACGGAATCACCCTGTTGCACGATAACGCCCGCTTCCACACTCCAATCGGACGAAGGCTACACACCTTGGCAGTTTGGTCGGGATACATTTCAGCATCCTCCGTTTAGCTCGGATCTTTCACGGTATGATTTTCAGATCTTTGGCGATCTAAAGAAAGACTTACTTGGGGTCGGTTTCAGTTGGAAACGGAAGTGCAAGAGAGGGTGTGGTTGTTGATCCTTCAGCGGCCGACACCGTTTTACGCAACAGGAATTGATCGATTCGTCTCCCAGAAGGAGAAATGTCTTAACGCGTGTGATGATATCTTTTGAATGAAATCATTCCATAGTCCCGTTGTGGCGGGTGTTAGGTTTTCATTTAGCTGCTCTTCATATAACAGTATAACCGTTAAAAGACAAAAATTATCCGTTAAACTGAAACTGAGTTAATGATCCAAGCAAATTAAAATACATTAATTAATATGAAAGAAGGACTGATAACACAAATATTCCTATTTCTCCTTGTGCTTTAAAATCGTGTAGGAGCCTATTCTTCTATTGTTAAAAGCGTCTGAATATTTGCTGGTAAAGCATTGTCGGAGGACATCAGGCGCTACATTAATTTAATTTTTTGGTACCTTCTATTGCAGGCGAGGAAAATGCAGCTAACATCTTCCTCACTGCCACATTCACATAAAGATGATGTGCCATGTTGGGGCGGCAGAGGTGTTGCTGGAATCTCCCGTGACTGAATCGTAGTCTTGCTATTGTCGCTATAAAGTTGCCGCTGTACCTGCAATTCTGGTGTCAAGGACGTGGTTGGAGATTGGGCACCAATGCGACTTAATGTCTCCCTTTAATTTCGTAAGACTGATGGAGGTTTTCGCTCCATTGCGCCCGGACTCTAGTCCTTATGGTATGAAGAAGATCGTCGGGTGGCATTTTATCGTATTTCAATGAAGCATTTTAGTTTCCTTATCCAGAGTAGGTGCTTCATTTCTCTTTATTCCGCTGTGCACCACCACCCAAAACATATTGATCGTCTTATTTCGGCGGGAAAGCACCTGATAAGCTTGTGTAATGCAATATACTGGATAAGTTTTGGTTTGTTGACACCGTAGCATTTTAACAGCATCAGTGCTCAGGCTGAATCTGATCAAATAATGATTGTTTCTTCTTGAACTTCTTCCTGGTAATTAAGTCCTCCTAAAGTCGCTATTAATTCTGCAGTGAGTATGGACGCTACTTCAAGGAGCTTGTGCTCTCGATTAGTCTTACCAGTTACGAATGCGCTTCTGGCACAGTCCTTTTGTTTAAACCCATCTTTGTAAATATTTCTCGAGGGTGGCCAGGCTCTAAATCTATCATTTTAATTTTTTTTTCATCACTGTGTCTTGTATGTTGAGCTTCACTAAGGTGTGAGCGCAGGGCGTGCTGAAGAGCTCAAATTTGGGAGAGTAGCGACGTACTCACGAAAACGCAAATCATCGAATAAAGTCTGCTAAGCGCGATAATTTCTTGTTCGACCAATACGTGTTTGCATAGAACTTAGTAGAATGTTCCCTAATATTTTTTAATAAAATGTCGTGTAAGAAGTGGACCTACTACACATCACTATAGACAATTGGCAAGTAACTGCTGTTCCGCCTGGAGTGGGATTCGTCACTTATAGCAGCTCGTCTCTAGTGTCCACGCTGCTGCGGTCGCAATCGTTATAAATGTAAATTGTGAAAAGTGGATTAGTGTAGTTTGCGCAAAATAACCTTCATGGGACATGAAAGACAGTCGGTATGATTCCCGTGCTGTTCAAGGAAAACTATATGTGAAAGTGGCAGAGGAAGTACGTGTCAGCACTGGTAAGCATGCAGTCAGTTTTTTAGTGTTCACACTTGATTTTTATAATAGAGATGGTTTGAGAGCTATTGATTATTTATTTATCTAAGGCTTTTAGACACACATATAATGTGGACTATAATTTATACAATATAAAAACCTTACAAACAAACATCTAAGGTGTTTGTGTAACCTGCAGGCTTTGGGGTCGGCAGCAGGAAGTCTTTTGGTGTATCATCGTGTGATCTAGTCGAGCGTTCTTCCGTTAAGTGTCCGATTATTTATGGTCTCCGCAATCACGAAGTGGAGATGGTTGCTTTCGAACCGTTTATGCAAAATATGCACATCTACCAGATTGGGTTCTACTTTTGTTTAACGTTCACTACGTTTTGGGTCGCAAGTCAAATCCTGGTCATTTATGAGTCATACATGACATATTATTATTTTGTTGTCCACTCCTTTCTTGAGTCCATGCGTTGATCAGGTTTATCTCATTATCCACAGCGCCCCTTGCTGTTTTTGTTGATGGTCCTCTAGAATGGAGTCGGTTATGGTTTCTATCACTGATATCTTGATGAATTGGTGTTTTTTTTTATTACACCTGATCCTTTTGTACTCGTTCGTGAGAGCACATATTGCTCGTATTTGAGGGAGTGGGATGTGGCTTAGTCCTGGCAGCCATTCCTTGGGACAGGATTTTCCAAACTGTGTTTCGCATAACAATGGTATTCCGCGGCAAATGGATAAGTCCACCGCGAAAGACTATCAATAACATTGCGTCTTTTTTCGACATTTTGACGATAGTAACTACTTTGTAAAATTTTATTATGTTTCTATATCACTACTTATGATTTAAAATTGAAGTAAACGCCGAGTAATACAAGTTTTCTTCATTTTTAAAATGTTGTTAACCTTCAAAATGAACAAGGTGTTCCGTCAGGGGAAAGGTTTGGGAACCCCTGCCATTGTGATTGATTTGATAACACTAGCAGTCATTCTCATGGCGTTGTTTCGGCGAACGTCTATTATTTGGACATTGAGGGCTGTTTAGCTAGACTGGGGCATAATAATTAGCGGCTGAGAACACTCAGAACAGAAGAAACCAGCGTAAATGGCGCTGCTCCTCCGGATGAACTAGTAGCGTTTGGATGAGTGCAGGCTGTCTCCTATCAGTCATGTGAGCATACACTACGCAGCACAATTGTATACAAGAATTTTTAACAATGTGCAGCCCTGTCAGTAACTGTGATAGCTGAACATGTAACACGTCAGCCTCAGTTGCAAATGGAAACCAATCTCTACCCAGGTTTCAGCCAAAATAATTTGGCCTTCTTCAGAAGCCAGTGACACTAAACTATTGCAAGCCAAAGTTCGGCCATGTCAGGTATAAAACTGTAGCATCGTAGTAACCAGTCATAATTCTACATTACCTGGGCTGAAGATAAACACCAGGCCACACTGCGCGGACTTTGCTGACACTTTCCTATGTGAAACGATTTCTTTTATCCGACTTGTTAGATTATAATTATCTGTCACTTGTAGCCAGTCTGGATACTTGTATCCAATCTGGAATATGACTGTGGGATACATACCCATTCATCATACCGTTAGCCATTAAGTAATCTTAATGAGACAGTATTATTCATCTGTTCATTGGCAGAAATGTATATTTAATTTTGCAAATGTAACCTTGTATTTTTGTTATGACTGTGGCGTTACACGCCCAATCACACTGGCGTTAAATGTTATTCGTAAGCAGAAACTCATGTTTAAATGCCTAAATGCAAATTTGTTGTAATGTCAGTACAAATTTTTTTTTTATATAATTGAGGACTGTGGCGTTGCACGCCCGGTCTTACTGATACTAATGGTTAACTTCTGTTCTTTCATTAATCAGTGTTAGACAATGTCGGTGTAACACAGCTGGACAGTAACTTATTATTTAAGTGCAAAATATTTAGTCACTGCTGCCTTTCTTTCTCTCAACCATTATGTTTTACTAAGAATATGTAATTTGACACAATATACGTGTATGTACAACTGGCGTTGTAAGCCAAATTTATAAAAAGGTCCTCGGAAACCTAACACTTAGCTTTATAGTTGTTAGTACCACGATTAACGTGTTACATCATGTTAAATTACTACTTGTATGTTCTAGCAGGCTTACCCAGTTTCTAAGCACCCTACGCAATTTTTGTTAATGTTGTCTTCATTACTGCTACTAATGCTATGTTAATTCAAATTCAGCTACTTTTAAGTTTTTAGGAACTGTTGCGTTTATTGATGCTTAGTCACACTGATGTACTCTCCACGATATTACAGATCATTCCTGTAAATAGCCACACATACTTTTATTAATTAACCAGATAAAGTTTTAGCAATGTAAAGGTAGCTACTGTTATGTATCTATATTTCCATGCGCGCATGCGCATGACCATCAGCGATGCTCGGTAGACAGCTGTTCGCCGCGTTTTGTTCCGACGCAGCCTTCGCGGCCTACCGACCTCGTCCGCACAGTGGGGCCTGCTGCTTCTCTTCAGCCCAATTAATGTAGATTTATGACTGGTTTCTACGGTGCTACAGTTTTATACCTGACATGGCCGAACTTTGGCTCGCAATAGTTTAGAGTCACTGGCTTCTGAAGAAGGCCAAATTATTTTGGCTGAAACCTGGGTAGAGGTTGGTTTCTATTTGCAACTGAGGCTGACGTGTTATATGTTCAGTTATCACAGTTACTCACAGGGCTGCACATTGTTAAAAATTCTTGTATACAAATGTGCTGCGTAGTGTATGCGCACATGACTGATAGGAGACAGCCTGCACTCATCCAAACGCTACTAGTTCATCCGGAGGAGCACCGCCATCTACGCTGATTTCTCCTGTTGTGGGTCTTCTCAGCCGCTAATTATTATGCCCCAGTCCCGGTATTAAATGACGCTTGTAATGATTTCTCTAGAGGTGGCTAATTTTTTATTTGTTCGGTGATCTCCATAAACAATAGAAGACTTCCTTGGTAAATTTCAAGGTGCCGCATGTCATTGTCGTTTACTAGGAGAGACAACACAGGACTTGAGTGCGCGCAGCATTGTACGAGAGCCGGCAGCCGGTCCGTTTCTGGAGCTGGCATCGGGAAGCTGCAGCGTGGCTGCGGAGGGCCCCCTGGCGAGCCGTGCATTCAGACCGGAGCACCGCTGAGCGGTATGACGGCAGGCCGGGCCGACCTTTGAGGGGGGCATGCCGCGGCCCGCTGCCAGCTGCCAGCTCAGGCGTCACTCCCGAGGTACGGGGCGCGGCTGCTCGCCTTACCGCTCCCTACTTGCACTGTCCACTGCGACAGGTGAGTCACCGCCCTACACATCACGCGCGCCGGAAGTGGGTCAAAGCCGTGGGCGATAAATAACACCGATAAAACTAGCAGCACCTTTTTTTTTATCACACGCACAGGTACACCCAGCAGGAAAAAAATTAGTAGAGCTGGAAAGACGACGTCTATTTTGATCCGATAGTGGCATATGCGGGTGTACTGATGCCCGAACAACAGGGACTTACATGCATCTAGAATAGAAAATAGTGCATTAAGAACGGGTAGCCACTGGCCGAAATCTGGATTTGCGTAATAAAATCTAAAAATGGACTACTGATTGCTGTTCTCTACACGGTGTTACAAAAAGGTACGGCCAAACGTTCAGGAAACATTCCTCACACACAAATAAAGAAAAGATTTATGTGGACATGTGTCCGGAAACGCTTAATTTCTATGTTAGAGCTCATTTTAGTTTCGTCAGTATGTACCGTACTTCCTCGATTCACCGCCAGTTGGCCCAATTGAAGGAAGGTAATGTTGAACATGTGCCTTTAGAAGTACGACACAACATGTGGTTCATGCACGATGGAGCTCCTGCACATTTCAGTCGAAGTGTCTGTACGCTTCTCAACAACAGATTCGGTGACCGATGGATTGGTAGAGGCGGACCAATTCCATGGCCTCCACGCTCTCCTGACCTCAACCCTGTTGACTTTCATTTATGGGGCCATTTGAAAGCTCTTGTCTACGTAACCCCGGTACCAAATGTAGAGACTCTTCGGGCTCGTATTGTGGACGGTTGTGATACAATACGCCATTCTCCAGGGCTGCATCAGCGCATCAAGGATTCCATGCGACGGAGGGTGGATGCATGTATCCTCGCTAACGGAGGACATTTTGAACATTTCCTGTAACAAAGTGTTTGAAGTCACGCTGGTACGTTCTGTTGCTGTGTGTTTCCATTCCACGATTAATGTGATTTGAAGAGAAGTAATAAAATGAGCTCTAACATGGAAAGTAAGCGTTTCCGGACAGATGTCCACATAACATATTTTCTTTCTTTGTGTGTGAGGAATGTTTCCTGAAAGTTTGGCCGTACCTTTTTGTAACACCCTGTATAAGTACTGATAATGATTACAACGTCGTCCGACTGCAGATAGCGCAGTGGCAAAACTACCAGAACACCGTCTCTGTCTACCCTTTAATAGGGAATGCTCGCAGCCAGAAGGTTCATTGTGGTACAGACGTGTGAAATCAGCAGGGAACCGTGCCACAGAGATGCTTCCTACAGCCAACCGAGTGAGTTTGAAAGGGGTCAAATTGTGGCCTTCCGAGTGACGCGATGGTCCTTTCGGAGAATTGCCACACACGTTGGACCTGCTGCGTGAGTTGTGCAATGATGCTGGTGTCAGTGGTCGCGTGAACGCTCTCACACACGTCGACGAGGTTCTGGACGTCCACGCAGCAGAGGCGCCCGCAAGGATCGTCGTACTGTAACAGCAGCAGTGGTAGATTGTACAGCCACCACACGACAGATAAGAGGGCTTGTGAGCCCACATGTGTCAACACGAGCCGGTTATTAGCAGTGGGAGTACGGGCGCACGCACCTCTAGCCCGTCTGCTTCCCCTCACGCCAAAGGATCGACGTACATGGCTCGACTGGTGCCGTCAGAGAATCACTTGGAAAGCCGCGCTGTTGTCTTCAGCGATGGAAACATATTCTGCCTGCATGCAGATGGTGGTCGTTTGTGTGTACGACTTAGACGTGGTGAGCGCTGCCTCATAGAGTGCATTCGTCCAAGAGGCAATGGCCCCGCCCCAGGCCTTATGGTCTGCGGTGTCTCGTTCACCTTTGGAGTTTCTGTAGGGCCCGCATCTCGTGGTCGTGCGGTAGCGTTCTCGCTTCCCACGCTCGGGTTCCCGGGTTCGATTCCCGGCGGGGTCAGGGATTTTCTCTGCTTCGTGATGGCTGGGTGTTGTGTGATGTCCTTAGGTTAGTTAGGTTTAAGTAGTTCTAAGTTCTAGGGGACTGATGACCATAGATGTTTAGTCCCATAGTGCTCAGAGCCATTTGAACCTTTTTTTTTTTTTTTTTTCTGTAGGGGATGCTAACTAGCACTCGGTATGTGCAGAATGTTGTTAGATCCGCTTGTTTGCCGTTATTGCAACAGGAAGGTTACGTGTTGTTCCAAAAGAATAATGCTCGCCCACACACTGCCTGTCAAACTCAACATGCGGTGGAAGACGGGCAGCAACTTCCCTGGACAGCATGATCTCCAGTGTTGTCTCCTGTCGAGCGCAACTGAGATGCGATAGGACGAGAAGTGAATCGTGCGACTCGTCAACCAACAACTCTTACAGAACTATGCGAATGGTCAAGTAGGATTGGTATAACGTATCCCACGACAGTATTCGCCACATGTACGATCTACTGGATGCCAGAGACAGCGTCTACACTGCCGCCCATGGAGGCTACACCATGTACAAATATGGGTTTTTCTGCATGCGTCGATACCTGGTACTTCAGGACCGATTGTGCTATTCATCTGCAAATGTAATCATTTCATGTACTCCATATGAAATGTTGCAACAATAAATCTTGAGTGAATAGGAAACCACTAAAAGGGTGCATTAAATTTTTTTCCAGCAGTGTAAGTAAGGGACGGTCAAATGAAACGAGACAGTAGGAAAAAAAATAAGTAAACTGATAATTGTTTCAAAATTAATCGCCATAACTGTTGATACATTCATCCCATTGTGAGAAGACAGTCAGTGCCTTCCTGGAGAAAAGTCTGCGATTGCTTATGGAAACGTGATTGTGCCCAGTCGTCACCTCTTTGTTCAAAGGAAATCAACAGCTACGAACGTCTTTCCTCAGGGCTTCAAACATACGAAAATCACATGGGAGAGGGGGCAGGAGGGGGAGAATAGAGACAGCGGAAGATTCCCTGAAAAGCCCCTACGTATTGAGAGAGGAAAAATTACTCTCTCACCTATTTTCCATATACGGAAAATTATTAAAGATTTTGTTACAATCTGACGCACCTTGAGTGAGACTCTAGAAAGTTAACGGTCTGAGCAGACACTGTTGGAGCCTGTTAGGGCGCTAAAAGCATGAGGTATTTTATGGCTCTTAGCTCGTAGAAATGGCATGTCGGAAGTTGAAAGTAATTGGTGACGAGCCCATCCCTCAGTAAATCTTGGTGGACAGGTCCACAGCCGTATAGGGCAGACAGAGCAGCCCCTAGTCGAGACAGGTCTCCAGCAGAACAATGCTGCGATACCTGGATTGGTGTTACCTGAAGCCTGGCCTGGGGGCGATGGACTGAAGGAAAACGTCTATACAGTTGAGTCATAAACTGGGCATTGTGTGCAGCGCCATAGGTAATAAAAATTCACAAGTTGTTGTGTTTGCCAATACTGCAAATAGGCCTGTGACCCACTCCATTGGCCACCTCGGTTGTATAAGAAACACCGGTGTCTGAGAAACTTTTAGAGATACACTACTGGCCATTAAAATTGCTACACAAAGAAGAAATGCAGATGATAAATGGGTATTCATTCGACAAATATATTATACTAGAACGGACATAGGATTACATTTTCACACAATTTGGGTGCATAGATCCTGAGAAATCAGTACCCAGAACAACCACCTCTGGCTATAATAACGGCCTTGATATACCTGGGCATTGAGTAAAACAGTGCTTGGATGGCGTGTACAGGTACAGCTGCACATGCAGCTTCAACACGATACCACAGTTCATCAAGAGTAGTGACTCTGAGCACTATGGGACTTAACTGCTGCGGTCATCAGTCCCCTAGAACTTAGAACTACTTAAACATAACTAACCTAAGGACATCACACAGATCCATGCCCGAGGCAGGATTCGAACCTGCGACCTTAGCGGTCACGCGGCACCAGACTGTAGCGCCTAGAACCGCACGGCCACACTTGCCGGCATCAAGAGTAGTGACTAGCGTCTTGTGACGGGCCAGTTGCTCGGCCACCATTGACCAGACGTTTTCAATTGGTGAGAGATCTGGAGAATGTGCTGGCCAGGGCAGCAGTCCAACATTTTCTGTATAGAGAAAGGCCCATACAGGACATGCAACATGCGGTCGTGCATTATCCTACTGAAATATAGGATTTCGCAGGGATCGAATGAAGGATAGAGCCATGGGTTGTAACACATCTGAAATGTAAAGTCCACTGTTCAAAGTGCCGTCAATGCGAACAAGAGGTGACCGAGACTTGTAGCCAATGGCACCCCATACCATCACGCCGGGTGATATGCCAGTATGGCAATGACGACTATATGTTTCCAATGTGCATTCACCGCGATGTCGCCAAACACGGATGCGACCATCATGATGCTGTAAGCAGAACCTGGATTCATCCGAAAAAATGCCTTTTTGCCATTCGTGCACCCAGGTTCGTCGTTGAGTACACCATCGTAGGCGCACCCGTCTGTGATGCAGCGTCAAGGGTAACCACTGCCGTGGTCTCCGAGCTGATAGTCCATGCTGCTGCAAACGTCGTCGAATTGGTCGTGCAGATGGTTGTTGTCGTGGAAACGTCCCCCTCTCTTGACTCAGGGACCGAGGCGTGGCTGCACGATCCGTTACAGCCATGCGGATAAGATGCCTGTCATCTCGACTGCTAGTGATACGAGGCCGTTCCTTATTACCCTCCTGAACCCACCGATTCCATAATCTGCTAACAGTCATTGGATCTCGACCAACGCGAGCAGCAATGTCGCGATACGATAAACCGCAATCGCGATAGGATATAATCCGACCTTTATCAAAGTCGGAAACGTGATGGTACGCAATTCTCCTCCTTACACGAGGCATCACAACAACGTTTCACCAGGCGACGCAGGTCAACTGCTGTTTGTGTATAAGAAATCGGTTGGAAACTTTCCTCATGTCAGCACGTTGTAGGTGTCGCCACCGGCCCCAACCTTGTTTGAATGCTCTGAATAGCTAATCATTTGCATATCACAGCAACTTCAGCCTGTCGGTTAAATTTCGCGTCTGTAGCACGTCGTCTTCGTGGTGTAGCAATTTTAATGGCCAGTAGTGTAGAATACACTACTTTAATACACCTCATAGCTAGGACTAACAAGCTCCAAGGCACAGGCGATTTAGATAAAGATCTTTAAGATTGCATCTGTTCGCTTGTTGCCATGGGAAGCAACACGGCATTGGAGAAAACCATCATCCCCCTCCTTGGAAATTTAACAAAGCCAGTAATTGGCGGTTTCTTTTTTTCCAGAGATGCAGGTTTCTTAACTCTTGCCCTGGTTCGACAAGAGTTTGTGTTGTGGAGTGGGAGGGGAGATTTAGCGCCTCTGGAGCCCTGTGATTAGCTCAAGACAGCGCGAAGGCGGTGTCATTCGTGCACTTTGTGGGAAAACGGATTGTTTTTTCTGGAGAAGTGCTAAGCACTCAGGTGCTGGACTTTGGTCCGATAGAGTACTTCTGGTTGAAGCTCTGACATGTGTAGTTGCTGCTTGGGGCCCGTCCTGAGACCGACTTCACTTGCGAGTAGTTGGACTGGAGAGTCTGTGACGATGTTACTGTATCGACAGTGTGACTTCAAATGTCTCGGTCTACTCGTTTGCCGAGGTCGCATTTATTCGTTTTTGGTTTACCAGTCTTGACGTTTGGTATGCTTGTGTGCTCTGTCGTGTAAGTGAGCCAAATTGGTCTTTGGTACGACCAGCGAACGGGTGTGTCACACACAGAAATCTACCATGATTTCAGAGCTCTGGTGGAGAGTAAATTGAAATCGATGGGTCTGATCTCTAAGCCGTGAGATTTTTGCATTTCTTTCAGGGCCACGATCGATTCACAGGTGTCGCCTCACGTCTCACCTCCACCGCACCCATCTCACCAGCTGCAAGTTAGATCGCCACATGAAGCAAACAGGGTAACGTACTGTCGTTCCAGCCTTCTCAGAGTGTACAGATCTCCATCGCCACTTGCTCTCAGCGGCACTTATATAGAGAAACTTTTGTAGATTTGAACGATCAAAGCCTGCTCAGCGTCAGATCAATTCAGATTGCGTTATCCACATTTTTAGGGCCAGAGTACCTGACTCACTTCTACCACCCAGGATCCTTGTCCATTGTTGTCTTAAAAAACCTGTTAGTTGTTTACGGTTTTCAATCAATATCTTGTTTAGCGTAATTTATGCCTGTTTTTTTTTTTTATTTTGAAAAATAGATGTTGTTAGAACTCTAGTAAATTTTGCTTCTTTCTCAAACATTTATATAGTCCCCAAACAGGGAAGCTTTCAGTATGTCCATACATTCTTGATCTCTCTCCATTCCATGCGCTTTCTGTGTTCCTGGATTGCCGAAGAAAGACATTTGTTGCCGTCAGTTTGCTTCAGTTGAGGAGATGCACGTCTGGGTAAAATCATCTTTCTGTAGGCAACCACAAACGTTGAAGGCGTTGACTGCTTTGTCTCACAGTGACTTAAATATATATTAACAGCTATGGCAGTTATTGATGAAATAATAAACGATTTATTTACTTCTCTTCCGTGCGTCTCGTTTTCATTTGACTGCCCCTTATAAGAGACTGTGCTAAAAAGTAATGCATCCTAAGTTTTTATGTGAAAACTCTTCAAGCTATTCAAATAAAACTAACATTATTAACATTTTACGTCTTTATTCTTCATTTCTATCTTTTTTCAGTCTTCTGCCGCCAGAAGGCTCCGAATTTTAGCGCGTAAGGTGGCGGTGTGTAACCTAATTACGTCAATGCGTGATAAACAGCGTGCTGTAATCGTGTTTCGAATTGGATGAGTTCGTCCACACATGGCGCACCCTCTCTTCAGTATGACAATGCCACGCACGAACACCGCGACATGTGCAACAATCCGACGACTTGGGTTCACTGTCACCGATCATCATCCATACAGAACTGGCTTGGCCCTATATGATCTTTATCCATTTCCAAAACAAAGAATACCTTCGAAGATTTCACTTGGGTAGAGATGAAGTGGTGCAAGCAGAAGTGAGGTTGTGGCTCTATCAAAAAAATCAAACATTCTGCAGTGACGGTATGAACAGACCAGTCTCTCTTTTGGAGAAATGTATTCGTCGCCAGGGTGGCTAGGTTGAGAAATAAATATATAGACATGAAGAATAAAGATGTAGAATGTTAAAACGCCTTTAAGTGTTTCCACATTAAATATTGGGAAGCATTACTTTTCAGCACGCTGTGGTATATAGTGCCTGAAATAAAAATGAGGCACTCATAAGACAGTTGGATGTCAGTGTAGTTTCGTACACGTACACACACACCATCAGCGGGTACATAAATGATCGGAGCTGCAGCGACATGTGAAAGGGAGAACGGCCAGAAGGCCGCATTGATGATTTTCGTGTTTAGTGTTGTAATCATGCCTGTAAATTGAAAATTTGTGGTAAGTTCCGATGGGACCAAACTCATGAGGTCATCGGACACTAGGCTTACACACTACTTAATCTTACTTAATCTAACTTACGCTAAGGAGAAGACACACACCCATGCCCTCGGGAGGATTAGAACCTCCGACGGGGGTAGCCGCGTGAACCAGAGCAAGGCACCTTAAACCGCGCAGCTACCAAGTGCGGCTACGAAGCCTGGTATCGTACATAAGAGGCGTGAATAGCATCAGATGTTAAGTGATCATTGTGCATGTGCTGGCGTGATGATTATGATGTTTGGTTTGTGGGCGCTCAACTGCGCGGTCATCAGCGCCCACACGAAGTCCCAATTTTCACACAGTCCAATTTTTACACAGTCCAATCCAGTCACTGTCATGAATGATGATGATATTAGTGATGAAATAATGAGGACAACATGAACACCCAGTCTACGGGCCGGACGGAGTAGCCGAGGGGTTCTAGGCGCTACAGTCTGGAACCGCACGACCGCTACGGTCGCAGGTTCGAATCCTGCCTTGGGCATGGATGTGTGTGATGTCCTTAGATCAGTTAGGTTTAAGTAGTTCTAAGTTCTAGGGGACTGATGACCTCAGAAGTTAAGTCCCATAGTGCTCAGAGCCATTTGAACCATTTTGAATCAGTCTGCAGACAGAGAAAATCCCCAACCCAGCCGGGAATCGAACCCAGGACGCTGTGATCCAGCTGCAGCAGCGCTAGCCATTAGAGCACGAGCTGCGGACATGTGCTGGCGTACGCTTTTGCAAGCCCCCCAGTTGGCACTAGGAAACATTGTATAGCGGGTGCTGAACTTTTCGCGCCCATAACGCCCCCTGGGCAGTACCTCAGTAAGTCGCATTGAGACTCAGTTCGCATTGCGCCTCAATACGTCGCACTGTGCTCTAGTCTTTCACAGTGATAATAGTCGCCTCGCGCTTTAGCTAGCTGTGAGTGAACGTTAGTCATCGTATATGTATTTGTGATGTGGTCACGAACAAGATTCAATGATTAGTACATGTTACTTGATTGCTATTAACCACAGAACTTCAGATTGGACATCACTGAAATTATTCAATTGGTTCCTGTAAATAAAGTGTACTTTAACCACATGCGCATTTTGTGTTGTAGTGAGAGGAAACCGGCCGCCTGCCTATCATAACACCCTCTCCTCATCCAGCCAGGAACCACAAAACATTACTAGAGGGCACAGACACAACAGTTCAGAACACGGATGCCGCTTACTCCTGTGAGTCAGCGTTATCAGCATCTGACAAAGTTTCAAAGAGGCGTCAGTGTGGGTCTCCAGTTGGGCAGCTGGTCGCATCGTTCAGTATCAACATTTGTGAGGCATTCGGTTGTGGCACTGGCCCACTGATGGACTGCATGGGAACGTGAGGGCAGGCATACTCATCGCCAGTGTTCTGGCTGATCACGTTTGACCACAACAAGACAGGATCGCCGTATTGTACACCAAGGACACCACCGTAATCCCCTCACTTCTGCACCAGCCATCTGAAAACAAGCAACGGGCTCCCTGCAACATTCTGTGTCCTCTCTCGCAGCTGGTCGGACACTGGTGGCAACCGGACTAGGGAATTACCGTCCCATGCGTAGACTGCCGTAAGCTGTGTTTGTATTGGTGTCATGACCAGGAAGCATAGCCAGTCGTTGTGGCCGAGCGGTTCTAGGCGCTTCAGTCCAGAAACGCGCTGCTGCTACGGTTCCAGGTTCGAATCCTGCTTCAGGCATGGATGTGTGTGATGTCCTTAGGTTAGTTAGGTTTAAGTAGTTCTAAGTTCTGGGGGACTGATGACCTCAGATGTTAAGTCCCATAGTGCTCAGAGCCATTTGAACCATTTTGAACCAGGAAGCATGGACTGCTGATGAATGGCATCGCATTGTGTTCAGCGATAAATCGCGATTCTGTACTACCACGGATAACCAACATCAGCGAGTTTGCCGGCGGCCTGGGAAGAGGTCCCATTCTTTCAATGTGGTACAGTGGTGTTATTCTTAACATCATGCTGTGGAGAGCCATCGAGGATGACTTTAAGTCACAGCTAGAAAAGTGATTGCATAACGGTATATTACAGACATCCTACATGCTCATGTGTTACCTCTCATGCGACAGTCTCATGGTGCCATCTTTCTTCGACAGGACACGTTTGTGGCGCCCGTGGTAGCCGCACGGTCTCGGAAGCCTTGTCACGGTCCGTGTGGCTCGCCCCGTCGGAGGTTCGCGTCTTCCCTCGTGCATGGGTGTGTGTGTGTTGTCCTTAACGTATGTTAGTTTAAGTCAGATCAAGTAGTATATAAGCCTAGGGATCGATGACCTCAGCAGTTTGATCCCCTAGGAACAAATTTCCAATTTCCAGGACATGTGTATCTATGAACTCCACTGTTCAGCAATGACTCTAGAACAGTCCCAAATAGGGATGCAGTATGTGTGGGACCAGCTCCAATGTAAACTTCATCCCAGTGCCGAAAAGAGGATATCAAGGATCCATTACAACAGTTGTTGGTCAGCTTGCCTCAAAAGTGGACACAACGGCGTGTTGGGATTCTCAAAATTTGTGCCGGACCAGGATTCGAAACCGGTTCTCCTACTTACTCGGCAGATGCTCTGACCACAGCCTATTAAGCAGGAGACCCTGGTTCGAACATCGGTCCGGCACAAATTTTCAGCATCCCACATCGATGTAAATCAGTACCCACTAGCAGCTACATGTCGTAATTCCTTTGTGTCTTGATTGAGAATGGCTGCAGGATCAAATGGTGTCTGTTCTTTCGGGTATTGCTGCGTGGGATTAGCCGAGCGGTCTAGGGCGCTGCAGTCATGGACTGTGCGG
The DNA here is from genome assembly GCF_023898315.1 of Schistocerca nitens. NCBI lineage: Eukaryota > Metazoa > Arthropoda > Insecta > Orthoptera > Acrididae > Schistocerca > Schistocerca nitens. The sequence goes on from NC_064617.1 coordinate 380,049,533, forward strand.
CTGGTCCCGGCGGAGGTTCGAATCCTCCCTCGGGCATGGGTGTGTGTGTTTGTCCTTAGGATAATTTAGGTTAAGTAGTGTGTAACCTTAGGGACTGATGACCTTAGCAGTTAAGTCCCATAAGATTTCACACACAAAAACAAAAAATCTTTCGGGTATTAGTTCCAAAAAATTAATGTCTTTTTAAGACCTAGAGAAACCAGATATGTTACTTCTTTAAGAAAAATGCAAAAGCAACTGGTGAATTATATGCACAAAGGTATCCCGACAGACAGCATCCGACAAGGTTGGCTGTTCAACGAAAGTGTGAAAAATTGTTGTTGGAACGGTACTGGAACACTACGCAGATGGGAAGGAGTGAGCCTGCAAATAGCAGGGCGAACGAAATAGATCTGGCAGCTGCTGCTCATAATCCACATGTTACCGCCAGAGAAATTTCGGGTGCCTCTGCAATAAGTAATCCCGGCGTAGTTCTAGTTTTGCGGGAAACAGCTTCTGCCCTTGTCACATGTCACTCCACCACCAGACTAACCAGAAGGATTATAGACGGCGCACGGAGTTTTGTCGCGCAATGTGCAGTATCAGGACAATATGATTTTTTCTTCAAAGCATTCTCTTTATCGATGAATCTACTTTCACATATCACGGGAAGCTCAGAATCCGCGCTGATGCCGGCCGGGGTGGCCGAGCGGCTCTAGGCGCTACAGTCTGGAACCGCGCGACCGCTACGGTCGCAGGTTCGAATCCTGCCTCGGGCATGGAAGTGTGTGATGTCCTCAGGTTAGTTAGGTTTAAATAGTTCTAAGTTCTAGGGGACTGATGACCTCAGATGTTAAGTACCGTAGTGCCCAGAGCCATTTTTTTCCGCGCTGATAAACATCAGAGACGGAAGAGTGTGAACAGTTGGTGTGGGATTATGGGAGAATACGTGATTGGTCCTAGCTTCACTGAAGAAATCTTAACCGGTAAAAAATATCACAACTTCCAACAAAGTGATGCCGGCTCCCCTAGAGGAAGTACTACTAGAAGTACATCCATGTGTATGCGTGGTGTCGGCACGATGGTTGCCCGGCTTAGTTCTAGCTTATGGCTACCAAAGTGCTCACCCGGCTCTTTTATGGCCGCTGGATAAAATACGCAGGCTTTGTCATTTGGCCTGCTCGTTCGCCTGATTTGACGGCACTGGACTTTTTTGTTGTGGTAAGATCAAAGATGGAGTCTGTACACAAGTTTCGACGACCCAAGGAGATTTCAGACATCCATTGTTGCAGCGTTTGGAATGATATCAGCCCGTCCAGTAATCATTACACCAACGACTGCAAAGGTGTTTGCAGTAGACACTTCTCATTTCGAACAACTGATGACATAAATGATGTTTTTAAGCAACTGTCTATGGCAATTCTTTTGTAATCTCCTCTTTTTTTGCCGTTATTCATACAATTTTACAATTAAGTACATATACACACACTCACACACACACACACATATATATACACCGAAGCGCCAAAGGAACTGGTAAAGGCATGCGTATTTAAATACAGATACGTGTAAACAGGCAGAATACTGGGCTGCGGTCGGCAACGCCTATATATAAGACAACAAGTTGAAAGGTGGCTACACTGAGCCACAGCGCCAGAGATCGCGCTAGAGAGTATTGTTCGGCCGCCTCCACTGGCAGTGGTTGTTAAGAACTCGTAGTAGTCAGTGCTTGTTAAGAACTCGTAGCAGAGAGTGTTTGTTGAGATGTGCTAGTAGGGAGTGCTTGCTGAGATGTGATACTGAAAAGTTCTTGTTGAGATGTGGTAATAGCGAGTCGGTGTGGAGATATATTGTAATGATTAGAGTGATTTTGGTCAATATATGAAGGTAACGAAACTCGATTTATTTTTCATTATTTAATGTCGTAAATAATGCTTCATTACAGGTTCAGTCAACAAAGCATCTGGCTTGTGTTCTGGGATTAGAGTGTAATTCTGGTTTTCTTGAGTAATTATGGTATTTCTATTTCCTTTAATTAATTCAGTATAAATGATATTTAAAATTTCTTGTGTTGTTGAAGAAGAACCGTGCCAGATGCGTACGTTGAGTCATACTCCCACACACAGAACAGTTACACTTGTGCTTTGGTTTCGTAGGTTTTATAGTTGCTGGGGACTTAATTAATTAATTGTGTTAATGAAAATTTCCATTTCATTCTTTGTTGTTGTTCTATGCAGTCAGATTGCGTAATAAAACTAGTCAGGGCCAACCGTTTACGAGACTTGCGTAATCGGACGATTATCAACGAAAAATAAAAATTTAAAATTATTTACATATCAAATAATTAAGCCCCCATGCACGTGGCGTGGCCACTAAGTCACAAACTGGAATTTATGTGTGGATATTTAGAAAACGAACCGGCGACGCGGATGCGCGCACTCATTAGAGATTGTAATAATCTGAATGATTTTTATCATGCATTTCTATCGGCATATTGGTCCGAAAACACACAAGACAGAGTCAAACATAGTCTGATTATGCAGCGTAATTTCAAACAGTCTGAGTTCCGCACGCCAGCGGAATACTTTGAAGACATGATTCGAAAGAATCAGTTCCTTTCCAACCCTTATAGCCCGACTGAATTAATTCGCATTTGTTTAACTAAGCTGCCACAATCCATAAGACAAATTGCTTTAGCTGGAAGATGTAAAGACGACATCGAGACTTTTAAGACTTTATTGCAAGAACTTGAGTATGACAACGACGACGGGACTTCTTGTAACTTTTTCAGTAATAGTAATTACAATAGATTTTCAGAGAAAAGGGATAGTGATCGGAACGGGCGTTATATGGGTAATTTTGAGAATGACAGACGTAACAGACAGGACAATAGATACCAGCCTTATGACAATAACAGACGTTCTAACAGAAATTACACAGACAATTATAATAACGGTAATTCGTACCGGAATGATCAATCATACGGAAACAGTAATCGGTATCATCAAGACAGAAATTATTCATACAATAATAGAAACTCTTACTACAGAAATAACCAGGGTAGTAGGTCTAACAGTAATTTCAGAAGTGACAGTCGAAATTATACAAGAAGTAGTTATGCAGACAGACAGGAAAACAGAAATTTTAATAACAGACACAACCATGAATTTGCATCTAACAGACAGGAAGGACCTAATTGGCATCCTCCGCGTGACAGAAATTCAGAGAGACAAGTGGAAATAGTAGAAATTGATCCGCGAAATGACGGGAATAATCAAAGACGTGACGCAAACAATCGACCATGACTTGCAGCTTCGGCTTCTGGCAGCAATATAGACGGTTCAGAAAGTAATGACACTACAACTTTACACTACGTACGCCTGGAAGATATGAGAGACATTTTGCTAGGCGAAAAGGAAAATAATGTAGACGCATTTTTACATCCTGTTATTGAAGTATGTGTGGGTAAGAATAAGTTCACTGCAGTTTTAGATTCTGGGAGCCCATTGAACGTCATTAGTGAATCAGTTTTTCGTATATGTGAAAGAACTATTGCCTGTCCTGTGTTACCTATTTCTAAAACTACAATTCGAGGAGCGATTTCTGGAAAAGGTGTGGAAGTTAAACAACAGACCAACCTAAATTTCATTTGTCAAGGATACGAATTGTCTGCTAATTTTATTATTGTTCCATTACTCAGTACACAGATTATATTAGGTATGGAGTTTCTTAACACACATAAGGCAATTTTGAACTTTAAAGAAGGAAGTGTGAATTTGACTGTTGCCGGAATGCCGAAATGTTTGAAATTTTTCGAGTGTTTAGCAAGATCTGAATCAGATACAAAATGTTTAAGGTTTCTTACTTCTGATGTTTTCGTTGAGCATTATGACGACAGTGTGTTTATTCATGACAATGACAATAGATACAGAGACGCGATGGAGGATATAATTAGTAGCGAAGAATTAATTAATGAAAAGGTTAAGAAAGCTGAAGTGCCAGATGACGTTGCAAGAGAAGAGCTGCACCATATTTTGACTTCACATGCTACAGTGTTTAGTCATCACACAGGAACTATACAAGGCTTACAATATTTATTTAAAGTAAAAGAACACACACCATTTCGCGGGAAAACGTACGCTATTCCTTTGGCTTACAGAGACAAGGTTAAGAATGAACTTCAATACATGTTAGATCAGGGCATTATTGAGCCAGCAGTCAGTCCTTATACCAGCCCATTACATGTCGTTCTTAAAAAGGATGGATCAATTCGTTTGGTTCTGGATTCCAGACAGATAAATAATATTATTATTCCTGAAACTGACCGTCCACAAAATTTAGATGAACTTCTTCAACATTTCCATGGAATTAAAGTTTTATCCACGATTGATATGCGCGCAAGTTTTTGGCAAATAGAACTCCACCCTGATTGTAGAAAATATACTGCCTTTTTAGCCTTTGGTAACTGTTACCAGTTTCGGAAATTACCGTTTGGACTTACTGTATCTTCTGCAGCATTCATTCGTAGCTTAAATGAAATTTTACCTGTTTATCTTCGTGACAATATTACTTCATATGTTGACGATATTCTTATTGCTAAACATTCTTGGAGTGAGCACAACAAAATTTTGGATTCATTATTACGTCTTTTTGCAAGAGTTGGCATTACAGTGAACTTGGAAAAATCTGAATTTGGTCGTTCTCAGGTGAAATTCCTCGGTCACATTATTTCTACAGAAACTAGACGCTATTCGTAATTATGCTGTTCCTACCACAAAACGTGATGTTCGTAGTTTCCTTGGTGCCTGTAATTTTCTTTGTTAGATTGGACAATTTGGCCACACCTCGTTTATGTGAACTATCTGGAAAAAATTCTAATTGGTGTTGGGATGAGGAAGCTCAGTCAGAATTTGAACAACTTCGTGATGCTTTAGTTGCTGCTCCACTTCTTTCGCATCCGGATTTATCTAAAGATTTTTGTTTGGCGACGGACTCATCATACAAAGGCCTAGGTGCACACTTATTTCAAGAGATAGAAGAATACGGCGTTGTAGTACAGAAGACTATTGCATTTGGAAGTCGTGTTCCCTCTAAATCCGAAAAGAATTATTCGATTTGGGCTTTCACAAAATTTCGCACATTTTTGTTCGGCAGACATACTAAGGTTTACACTGATCATCGAGCTTTGGAATTTCTTATGTCGACAAAATTAACTCATGGCAGATTGTCACGATGGGCGTTGTACCTACAGGAATTTGATTTTAGTATTGTTTACATACAGGGATCTTCAAATATTGTTGCTGATGCTTTATCACGTGCACCTATGGGCTTGAAACAAAGTGCTGAAGAGGACTGCAAAGAAAACCATTATTGTTTGATGTACATTCAAGGTGTTGCGTTTGAGAACTTTATTTCGTCTTCGCTCCAGGACATCGCTAAGGAGCAAAATAAGGATCCAATCTGGAAGGACATTAAGGAGAAGTGGAGGAGAAAGGAAAGCGTAGCGATCAGACAGTATTATTTAGTTCGCAATGACATTCTTTTCAAACGAAAATCGGTCGACAACTCTGTTTGGTTAGTTTGTATTCCTGATGAGTGGGTCAATAAATTGATTTGGTACACACATTTCAGTTATGCGCACTTTGGTCCCAGAAAATGCTTTTATAAATTACGAGAAAATTGCTACTTCAGTAATATGGAAAAACGTATTCGATCTGTTCTTGCCAAATGCAAATTATGTCAAAAGGCTAAGCCGCCAACTGTTTCTCACAGAGCACCGTTGTTTCCTATCATTCCAGCGAAATTAAAGGACATGGCTGCAGTCGATTTGTTCGGTCCAGTGGTTCGTTCTACTAATGGTTTTGCGTACATTTTCGTAGCAGTGGAATTGACATCAAAATATGTGTGTTTTACACCTTTACGCAAAGCAACAGCTCATTCAGTATCTAATGCTTTCATCAAACATTTTCTTAAAGAAGTTGGTCATGTTGATAAGGTTATATCAGATAATGGATCACAGTTTCGCTCTAAAATTTGGCTTCGTACTCTACGGCGTCGTAAGATTAAACCAATTTTTATTTCACTTTTTCACCCTCAATCTAATGCTTCAGAGAGATGGATGAAGGAAATCAATAAATTGTGTCGTCTTTATTGTCATCAGAATCACAGAACATGGGATCAGTATCTTCATATTTTTCAAAACATTCTGAATGAACTCCCTAATGATTCAACTTCTTTACCGCCTATACTGATACTAAAAAACAAAGCACCGTTAAATCGCATTTCTGAAATAGTTCCTTTCCCGCCTTCACGGAAACTGCGGCATTCTGAAGTTGTCAACCTGGCTCTACGAAATATTGCATCTGCGGCTGCTAGAAGAGAGAAATCAGCTAAACGTCCTGGTCGTTTAAAAATTTTGTCAGTTGGTCAAAAGGTATTAATTAAGTCTCATCGTTTGTCTCACAAAGGAAAAGGCTTGTGTCGCAAATTTTTTCTGCTTTACAACGGTCCATATAGGGTTCGCAAAATCATTCATGATAACACTGTTGAAATAGAAACTCTTAAATCTCGACGCTCTAAGGGAATACATCACATATCTAACGTTCAAGTTTTTGTAGAATGACATACTTTTGAGACATCAACAGTTATACGTAAACACGCAGAGAGTGCAAGGATACCGCGCTGTGTTTTGGCGGCGGCACATACACAAAGCAACAGTCAAGTCTGCGCGCCGCACAAGGCAGTCGTGGACCGCAAACAATCACTTCCTACGTCACGCGCCTACAGCTGATCGAGCGCTCAGTGCGAATGCACTGACAGACGTAAACAAATACACAGTCTAATTTCTCCGACTAAATTCTGTATAAAGCTATGGTGACTTTATAAATTATGTTATTAACGTTCAGTATTTTTCAGGATACGGTTGTGTAAAATATTTAAGACCTTCAGGTAAATTCTGTGCGTGTCCGACGTTAAGACGACTTGCTATGGAGAAAATTTCAGGAAGAATGTAATTTCGAAGAAAAAAGTCATAAATTAAAAAGGGTAACTATTAATTGAGTTTATTTTTCAGGTAACATATTTCCACTTAGGTACGTACTTTAGACGTAATTTGCTGCTTGCGATTACGTGACTCATACTTTGTGCCAAATTTCATGTTCTATGAATTTACATGTGAAGCGACGTGCTTACGCACATTAACTGATTTTGACGATGATTGATTAATGAACAGGCTTGTTATTTGTATATATTATGCATCGCTTGGCCGCACTGCTTTTTCACTGATGTCACATTTTTTTTATTATGTGCCTGCTGTGCTTATTTATTTAAATTGTAATTGACAACTGATTAATTGTGCTGACTGTGGTTATGTATGTAAGATATACTTTGTGATTTATCTGCTTGCGCCTTCATATTTACTTATTAAGATTACATATGAACATTTATTTGCTTATGCTGATATGATGATAATGACCTGTTTATTATGTAAGATACATATTTGCTGCTTTGCGTATGTATTGCATATTTACACATTTCTGTTTTGTTGTCACAACTACTCTTCAATTTAGTATATAGAAATGCTGATATACTGTGTACAAATATAGAGTTTAGGTTACACTGTGGTATTAATTACAGATTGTTTGCTTGGCAGAGCCTCGTTGTAGGGATTGTGCTGCATCCACTTGTTGACATTCTGTTCTCTACTGGTATATTTACTCGCTATTGCATGTTTTGCTTACGCTCAGTGCCTTATATTTTTAAGATAAGAAAATGAACTGCTATAATTCTACGAACGACATTGGTATAAGAAACTGCATAGAAGTCACATGAGCTGGAGGTTTTATGGAAGCTGTATAAATTTATGCTAATAGGAAGGAAGCTAACGACATGACATACCAACACTAGGTTAGACCATTGACAGTTATTACACTACATTTTTCGTGAGTAATTGAAATAGGAAGTGACACTTGACACAAGAAATACTCCACATATTTGCTTCTGTTTGCCATAATTTTTGAAGTGGTGTACACACTGTGAAATATTATGATCATTCACACTCCGTAATCGTACTTAATTACTGAGAGTTATTCGAACTAAGTCTGTTAGAGGTCATGTATGCATTTCTTTTATTTAATGATGGACAAGGAACCAAAATGTATCTTATAATTTATAATGAGTAGAAGATTTGGGTCAGATGGATTATACAGAGGTTGTGTGTGGACACTGTGTCTTCGGATTGTATGGGATGCTGAATTGAAGTTGCACTAGGATTTTGTCTGTACTTGTTCGAGGAGACTGACTAGAGGAAAGAGTTGTTATGGAAGTGAAATGATATTGGTGCTGAGGTTTATATATATCGACGTATTGAAGAGGTATGATTGAGGTATTGAGATTATGTGAAGTTGATGATTATTGGAGTTTTCGTGGACAAGAGGTAAGGTAAATGATATTGATGATCGACGTATTGAAGAGGTATTATTGAAGTATTGAGATTATGTGATGCTGATGATTATTGGAGTTTTGGTGGATAAGAGGTAAAGTAAGTGAGGTGCATTTTTTTTTTTTTGTTGGTCTATATGGAACAAGGAGGATGAAGATAGCAGACTAGAACACTCAAGTAGAAAGAAGATTGTCTACACATACACTTTGTTAAATCAATAAGCAGTATAAACTTTTTTTTTTTAAGAGAGGAAGCATTTGCATATCTTGGCACACTGACAGTTGTTCAGCAACCATACATTTGATATGGCTTGGCAAACATTGGTCTTGACATGATGACTATGACGTTGACTTAACTATTATTGACTGTTATACATTGCTGCCACTACTACTTGATACACATGTCGAACATCAAATTTGGACAGAGTTACATTTACACAGTTAACACTATTCAATTACACAGTAGCACTAATGTGGATGAAAGATGAGTGAGTGTGTTTTGTGTGTTTTCCTTTTATAATCCCAGAGAAGTGATCCCAACCTATCTCCTAAATATTATTTTACTTGTTTGTTGTGGCTTGCACTGACACCCATAAATATTATAGGTTTACTGTTATTGTGTACTGTAATAGTTAATATGACAACTACCTGATATCATTTGTGTGTTTGTTATGATTTGTATGTTTAGTGTAAAAGCATTTGTATGTGGATTCAAACTATTGTTCATGCCTGAACTGTCTGATTAGTGATAGTGAATAGTATGGACTGTTACTTGTACTTTTTCTACATGATTGGTGCCACTAGGACATGTTTAATTTCTGCTGATGAACTGTGTGATTAGTGATAGGGAATATTATGGACTGTTATTTGCACTTTTTCTACATGATTGGTGCCACTAGGACATGTTTAATTTCTGCTGATGAACAGTGTGATTAGTGATAGTGAATTTTATGGACTGCGGTCAGCACCTGGTCAACTTTACTGGGTGCCACTGATGGACTGCTTCTACCGAAATGATGTCACTTGTTGGTGTCGGCACCTATTCAACATTACTGGGTGCCACTGATGGACTGCTTCTATTGAAAAGATGTCACCTGTTGATGTCTGCACCTGCTCAACATTGCTGGGTGCCACTGATGGACTGCTTCTACTGAAAAAATGTCACTAGTTGGTTTTTGCACCTGTTGACCATTGCTGGGTGCTACTGCTGGAACTGTCAACTACTTGTTTCTTGGGCTATGGAAAGCGTTTATGTGAATATTTGTATAAACTGATTTTTTGTGTATTACTGTTTGTGAAAAGTTATGAGACTCTTACCTCCACATATTCGTCATTGCTGACGCTATTGATTGAACTGTTTAACCACATAATACTTGTGTAAACTGTTATGTAAAGTCACATGTATGAAAGAATTTGTATTGCTTACTGTATTCTATATATTAGGTTATTGAAAGGTCAGTGCAAAGCCAAAATTTTATCTAGTTATACGATATTTACGCATTAATATTATCTTTTATTTTTGTCTGTATTTTTTTTTTTTGGACGAATTTGGTGGTATTTTCACCACCAATGCTGGCAAAAATACCATCAAATTCTAGCCTGTGGAGGAGGGGCATATGAAAGGTGGCTACACTGAGCCACAGCGCCAGAGATCGCGCTAGAGAGTATTGTTCCGCCGCCTCCACTGGCAGTGGTTGTTAAGAACTCGTAGTAGTCAGTGCTTGTTAAGAACTCGTAGCAGAGAGTGTTTGTTGAGATGTGCTAGTAGGGAGTGCTTGCTGAGATGTGATACTGAAAAGTTCTTGTTGAGATGTGGTAATAGCGAGTCGGTGTGGAGATATATTGTAATGATTAGAGTGATTTTGGTCAATATATGAAGGTAACGAAACTTGATTTATTTTTCATTATTTAATGTCGTAAATAATGCTTCATTACAGGTTCAGTCAACAAAGCATCTGGCTTGTGTTCTGGGATTAGAGTGTAATTCTGGTTTTCTTGAGTAATTATGGTATGTTGAAGAAGAACCGTGCCAGATGCGTACGTTGAGTCATACTCCCACACACAGAACAGTTACACTTGTGCTTTGGTTTCGTAGGTTTTATAGTTGCTGGGGACTTAATTAATTAATTGTGTTAATGAAAATTTCCATTTCATTCTTTGTTGTTGTTCTATGCAGTCAGATTGCGTAATAAAACTAGTCAGGGCCAACCGTTTACGAGACTTGTGTAATCGGACGATTATCAACGAAAAATAAAAATTTAAAATTATTTACATATCAAATAATTAAGCCCCCATGCAAAGTGTCTGGCGCAGTTGTTACATCTATTACTGCTGCTACAACGGCAGGTTATCAAAATTTATGTGAGTTTGAACGTGGTGTTACAGTCGGCGCACGAGCGATAGAACACAGCATCTCCGAGATAGCGATGAAGTACGGATTTTCCCGTACGACCATTTCACGAGTGTACCGTGAATATCGCGAATCCGGCAAAACATCAAATCTCCGATATCGCTGTGGCCGGAAAAAGATCCTACAAGAACGGGACTAATGACGACTGAATCGTTCAACGTGACAGAAGTGCAGCCCTTCTGCAAATTAGTGCAGATTTTAATGATGGGCCATCAACAAGTGTCAGCGTACGAACCATTCAACGAAACATCATCGATATGAACTTTCTAGGCCGAAGGCCTACTCGTGTACCCTTGATGACTCCACGACAAAAAGCTATACGCCTCGCCTGGGCCCGTCAACACTGACATTGATCTGTTTATGACTGGAAACATGTTGCCTGGTCGAAGAGTCTCGTTTCAAATTCTTCCGAGCGGGTGGACATGTACAGGCATGGAGACAATCTCATGAATCCATGGACTCTGCATGTCAGCGGGGTTCTGTTCAAGCTGGTGGAAGCTCTGTAATGGTATGGGGCGTGTGCAGTTGGAGTGAAACGGGACCCGTGATGCATCTAGATACGACTCTGACGGGGGACACGTACGTAAGCATTCTGCCTGGTCACCTGCTTCCATTCATGTCCCTGCGCATTTCGACGGACTTGGGCAATTCCAGCAGGACGGTGCCATACCCCACACGACCAGAATTGCTACAGAGTGGCTTCAGGAACACTCTTCAGAGTTTAAACACTTCTGATGGCCACAAAACTCCCCAGACATGAACATTATTGAGCATATCTGGGATGCCTTGCAACGTGCTGTTCAGAAGATATCTCCACCCCCTCGTACTCTAACAGATTTATGGATAGCCCTGCAGGATTGAGATATATACGAGGTGCGGCTAGAAAAAAACCGGACTGATGCTGGGAAAAACATTTATTTACAATTATTTACAATTTCATGTTATCTCCTTCAATGTACTCTCCTCCTCGGTCTCTACACCGCTCCATACGAATTTTCCACTGTTCATAGCAATGCTGCAGATCATTTTCGATAAGTCTATACATTACTTCCGTCGCTTTTTCTTTTACTGCTTCAACAGTCTCGAATCTAGTTCCTTTCAAAGCTGACTTGACTTTAGGGAAAAGAAAAAAGTCACAGGGGGCCAAATCAGGTGAGTAGGGTGGATGATCTAAGATGGGAATGTTGTGTTTTGCCAAAAACGTCTTCACTGACAACACACTGTGAGCTGGGGCATTGTCTTGGTGAAGGATCCATGACTTTTTTCTCCACAAATCGTTCCGTTTTCTCCGTACTCGCTCACGTAGGGTAGCCAGGACGCTAATGCAGTAATGCTGATTCACTGTTTGTCCCTCTGGTACCCAATCAATGTGCACAATCCCTTTGATGTCAAAAAAAAAAACAATCATCATTGCCTTGAATTTCGATTTTGACATTCGTGCTTTTTTTTGTCGTGGAGAACCAGGAGTTTTCCAATGCATCGATTGGCGTTTAGTTTCGGGATCGTAAGTAAAAAACCACGATTCATTGCAAGTAATAACATTTTGTAAGAAGGTGGGATCACTTTCAATGTTTTCCAGGATGTCAGAACAAATCATTCTTCTGCGTTCCTTCTGTTCAATTGTGAGACACTTTGGAACCATTTTTGAACACACTTTGTTCATGTTGAAACTTTCATGAAGAATCTGCCTAACACTTTCCTTGTCAAGTCCTGTTAACTCAGACACTGCTCTGATTGTTAAACGGCGATCTTGTCGAACAAGTTTACCGATTTTTTCAATGTTTGCATCAGTTTTTGCTGACAATGGTCTGCCAGTGCGAGTGTCATCACTGGTGTCTTCGCGGCCATCTTTAAATCGTTTAAACCACTCAAACACTTGTGTTCGCGATAAACAATCATCGCCGTACACTTGTTGTAACATTACACACGTTTCACTTGCAGATTTTCCTAGTTTGAAACAAAATTTGATGTTAACACGCTGTTCTTTCTGTACACTCAACATTTTCCGACGCACAGACAAAACGTCAACTACTTAAAACAGACGCCACGGGCAGACTGAGTGCAAGAGGCAGATGAAACTCGAGCAATAGGCGGAGCGAGAGTCACGTGACAGGCCACGCGACTTTCAGCCTTATTGCATTCGTTTTATTGTTTCACCAGTACTAGTCCGGTTTTTTTCTAGCCACACCTCGTATATACATCCTCATTAAATTTGTGGTGTGAAGCTTTAATTTAACAGTCTTCATATCTTGTTTTCTTTTCCGTTACCACGTATACAATTCTTGTCAGAAACTTTGATGAATGAGCTGTTAAGCTGACTGTGTGATACTTCTCGCACTTACCACTCTTTATAATAATATGGAAATTACATACGAGTAGCTTAGCGCCCGTCCCTTCACTCGCCTTTGGATAGTAGTTACAACAAAATCAATTTTAAAAACATATGCACTAACGGAGAAAACGTAGCAACACCGCAACATAATTAACGTGGACTAAACAAATTTTGGGAATACGATTTCTCTAGGTAACAAACGTAAGTGTTCGCAGGCATGTAAACGTGCATGCATTGTGTTGTACAGGTGCCGGATGTCAGTCTGTGGGAGGGAGTTCCATGTTTATTGCAACTGGTTTAATGCTGTTTGAATGTGAGTGAGCGTTATCCTATTGGAAAACACCCTCTGGAATGCTGTTCATGAGTGCCAGCACAACAGATTGAGGTACAGATTTGCAGTCTAGGTGCGTGGGATAGCCACGAGAGTGCTGCTGCTGTCATACGAAATCGCATCCCAGACCATAACTCCAGGTGTAGGTCCAGTGAGTATAGAATGCAAACGCTCAACTGCCTTCCTTCTAACCAACAAATGGCCATCAGTGGCACCGAGACAGAGACAGCTTTCATCAGAAAACGCAACAGACATCCAACATGCCCTCCTATGAGCTATCGCTTGACACCACTCAAGTGGCAACTGGCAGTGGTTAGGACCGAGTGGAATGCACGTTACAGGACGTCTGGCTCGCAGCTGTTCTTGAAGTAACCGATTTGTAACAGTTCGTCGTCACTGTCTTCTTGCGATCGTAGATGCTCGTGACTAATGCTGCCAGCAGTCGTGTATAGAGGCTTTATTCCTGCCAAGTCTTTCTGCAATATTGCAGAAGGGACATCCATATTCTCGTAGCCCTGTTGCACAACCTCGTTCAAACTCAGTGAGGTCTTGATATGGCGTTCTTGTCGCCTTAAAGACATTGTTGACTAGCATCAACTCACCACTCCAATCTCAAAGGCAACTAACGGTCACTACCATTACAGTGTATATTTAAAGCAAAAGCTGATCTGCATCCTCATTGGCGCTACTATCGTCATTCTTATGCGACTGGTGCGTAATTTGAACAGACATCATCTTTCAGACATAGAAACATGCCTACCAACTTTCATTTATGTCGCACAGCTTCTTCTTGGTATTTTAATTTTTTTTTCGTCGGTGTATTAGGCCTGCTGAAAAATTAATGTATGTATTAAAAATCCGTTTTTTTGCACGCCGTTCTGACAAAGCTAATTTTTCATTGTCACTGTTAAATAGGTTTCTTTGATTTAGGTCACAAATTGCAACACCTTCTAAACTTTTGAAGCTAATTGAGGCTATAGAAACATGACCTTTTCCGAATGTACTTCTGACCATAGAACGATTCTGGTAGCTGGAGTAGGAGATTTTTGTTAATCCTGCCCTTTGAGTGATTGAAGAGATGTTTCGATAGAAGCTTTCATCTTCCAATACATATTTCTCACCGAGAATATTTAGCTTTAAAAGGTTTCAGTATAACGAAACATTTTAATAATAATTTTCATCCCCTATTTCACTCCCTTATGGGAAGAATTTCCTAAAAATACTAAACACGCGTTTTTTTTTTGTTTCTGACCGAGAAGCGAAAGACAAAATGTCATAGATTTGGCTTCATAAAACTTTTCATCCCCTATTTCCGTCCCTTTGGGATTTAATTTCCACAAACACTGAAAAATGTATTTTATATTTCGAATCGAGCAGTCAGACACCAATTTTCAGAGATGTAGCTTTAAAGGAGCTTTACTAGCTCCTTAATTATTATTTATTTTCAAAAAGCTTTCACCTACTATTTCACCCCCTTAGGGATCGAATTTCCAAAAATGCTGAAGCAAGTTTTTTTCTTATATATGACCGGAAACCAAATATCAATTATCGTAGTTTTATCCTTAATAGTGACATATTTTCAAGAAACCTTTCATTCACTATGTCGCCTCCTTGGGGTGGAATTTGAAAAACCCATTCGTAAACGATGCCTACTGTATAAGATCACATCCTCTTCAATTTTCAAGTTTCTGTCTCTAGCGGTTTGGGCTGGGCGACGATGATACATTAAAACAGTCAGGTCATACCTTTCATACAGGGTGTATGAGACATTTCTAGTAGTGTCTGAGGATCGTGTACTGAACAACATTACACCAGTATTTACGTAGTTTTGCGTGCTAATAATTATAACTGTATTAGGAACAGTACACTACTGGCCATTAAAATTGCTACACCACGAAGATGACGTGCTACATACGCGAAATTTAACCAACAGGAAGAAGATGCTGTGATATGCAAATGATTAGCTTTTCAGAGCAGTCACACAAGGTTGGCACCGGTGGCGACACCTACGACGTGCTGGCATGAGGAAAGTTTCCAACCGATTTCTCATACACAAACAGCAGTTGACCGTCGTTGCCTGGTGAAACGTTGTTGTGATGCCGCGTGTAAGGAGGAGAAATGCGTACCATCACGTTTCCGACTTTGATATAGGTCGGGTTGTAGCCTATCGCGATTGCGGTTTATCGTATCGCGACATTGCTGCTCGCGTTGGTCGAGATCCAATGACTGTTAGCAGAATATTGAATCAGTGGGTTCAGGAGGGTAATACGGAACGCCGTGCTGGATCCCAACGGCCTCGTATCACTAGCAGTCGAGATGACAGGCATCTTATCCGCATGGCTGTAACGGATCGTGCAGCCACGTCTCGATCCCTGAGTCAACAGATGGGGACGTTAGCAAGACAACAACCATCTGCACGAACAGTTCGACGACGTTTGCAGCAGCATGGACTATCAACTCGGAGACCATGGCTGCGGTTACCCTTGACGCTGCATCACAGACAGGAGCGCCTGCGATGCTGTACTCAACGACGAACCTGGGTGCACGAATGGCAAACCGTCATATTTTCGGATGAATCCAGGTTCTGTTTACAGCATCATATCATGATGGTCGCACCCGTGTTTGGCGACATCGCGGTGAACGCACATTGGAAGCATGTATTCGTTCGAGTTGACGGCACTTTGAACAGTGGACGTTACATTTCAGATGTGTTACGACCAGTGGCTCTACCCTTCATTCGATCCCTGCGAAACCCTACATTTCAGCAGGATAATGCACGACCGCATGTTGCAGGTCCTGTACGGGCCTTTCTGGATACAGAAAATGTTCGACTGCTGCCCTGGCAAACACATTCTCCAGATCTCTCACCAATGAAAACGTCTGGTTAATGGCGGCCGAGCAACTGGCTCGTCACAATACGGCAGTCACTACTCTTGATGAACTGTGGTATTGTGTTGAAGCTGCATGGGCAGCTGTACCAAGCTCTGTTTGACTCAATACCCAGGCGTATCAAGGCCGTTATAACGGCCAGAGGTGGTTGTTCTGGATACTGATTTCTCAGGATCTATGCACCCAAATTGCGTGAAAATGTAATCACACGTCAGTTCTAGTATAACGCATTTGTCCAATCAATACGTGTTTATCATCTGCATTTCTTCTTGGTGTAGCACTTTTAATTGCCAGTAGTGTATGTTTTTATGTTGGTTAGTACCTGTGGCACACCTATCTGTATACATGTTAAGATACCATATATAAAAACATCTGCACTTTTACATTTTACACCCTGTACATTGAAGAAGCTGTGATGGTTAAACTATACTAGAAAACTGCTCCACTAATGCGTTGACAAGACTCCAGGGACCGTTGATGAATCGGTCGCTGAAGTGAATAGATTTAATTTGAGCCAACAGCGAATTATCAACGTTGACACCACAGGTTATCAAGTCCGACATTCGTTCGGTACAATGCTGGATAGTGTCTCCGAAACCTGACGTGCACATCAGTAGTCTCAGGCGTATTTGGATATCGCTATAGCGGCAAATGAGGCGAGACTCATCGGAAACTGCTATTACTAAACAGGACGCCGCCTGTCGTAGATGCAGGCGTCCTCGGTTAGACATATTGGTAATCTATGGCCCTGCTGATAGCGTGTGTACTGTTCCGTTACGAAGAGACTTGCGTGTAGGATGTGTAGTGTGTTCAATGACTGGAAGTGAGAAACGAATGAACAGTATAGCACTAGCCTTTTGCTATATAGAATAACTTCTTTGTAAAACAATATTCTACACTAAGGATAAACCTAATGAGATAGCACTGTTTTAAACAGACTCGCCTTGTATGGTAGCTCCAATCTTCATGCGGCCATCCTGATTTAGATTTTCTGTAGTTTCCATAAATTGCTTCAGGGAATACTGGGTGGTTCCTACTATATGGCCACGGCCGACTATTTGTCCCATCCTTGTCAAAGTAGGCCTTTTAGATGCCTGTATACATGAATTTTTTTTTATTTCTATTGATCTTAAATGTTATTGCCATAGCATCTCCAATATCCTTGTAAAAGTGATTGCAGATGAATAAAACTACTGTTACTACTACACAAATGGCTGTGTGGATGCTATCTTCTCTCAACTACAGACACAGACGAAGTCTCCCTCCAATTGCGATATACATAACGTTTATTGGCAAGTAACACTTGAACCGCGCGACCTCTACAGTCGCAGGTTCGAATCCTGCCTCGGGCATGGATGTGTGTGCTGTCCTTAGGTTAGTTAGGTTTAAGTAGTTCTAAGTTCTAGGGGACTGATGACCTCAGATGTTAAGTCCCATGGTGCTCAGAGCCAGAGCAAGTAACACTTGGTGGACACCAGTGCCTCGAAATATCCAAACAAGTACACCACTCATGCTAGGCTCTTTGTTTTAGTTTTTTTTAAGTCCTTCGTTTAGCACAACTGGCCATCAGCAAGCCAGGAACTACGCACACACAAATTCTCACAGCCTAGCCACATTTCTGCATATGTGTGCTTTAAAATGATGCTACTATTACTGTTAAATAAAGTACTTATTTTAACCATACAACGGGGTGAAAATTATATCGTTCTGTGAATTTATTGGTAATTACGAGGGTCATTCAATAATTAAAGAGACAAATTGCTCTGGGGAAAAAACTGTCACTAGGGCAAGCATGATACTTTTATGGCTTTAAGTTGGCATCACTGGGATGAGCCTTGATCAGCTGATGTATCAACATTGTTTTGTTTATAACCTCAAAAATACATTTCAAGATGGCGAGTCCACTTGAAAGGTCCACATTAATTGAATAACGCTCTGTTACTCATTTTTTACTTGCTGATCGCGAGAAACCAGTGAATATATACTGTAAAATGTCTTAAGTTTATGGTTAAGGTTGTATGAATCATGCACATTTTTACAAGTGGGCAGAGCAGTTCAAAAATGGTCGCGACTTAGTGACTGACGAACACAGTTCTGGCCGACCAATTGCAGTTTCAACTCCCTCATTTGAAAGTCGAAATGATGACATTGTTCCCGCCGACCGTTGTGTGACTGTGGAAATGATACTGGATAACGTTCAAGTTGGTACTGGTTAAGTTCATAACATTATCTGTTACAAGCTGAAGTACCGCAAAACACGTGCAAGATGGGTCCCAAAGGAGTTGACGCGGCTACACAAGGAAACGAGGATGAGAGTGTGCACGGAGCTAAAGGGACGTTATGAAAGAGAAAGTGAGCACTTCCTCAACAAAATTTTAACTTGTGATGAAACTTGGGTTCACTATTATGTGCCAGAATCAAAAAGACAAAGCATGGCGTGGAAGCACACCAATTCAAAACCCAAGTATTAGTAGGAAAAGTCATGTTGACGGTGCTCTGTGATGCTGAGGTCCAGTTTTTTGCGATGCGATTTTCTCGAAGAGCAGCGTACAATGAACAGCCAATATTACTCGAATTTGCTTTTAAACAAGGTGAAGCCAGCCATGAGAGAGAGACCTTCGTGGATCTCAGAGGAGAGGTGTGATTCTGCAGCAAGACAACGCACGTCCTCATATTGCTCAACTAACCCGTGAAACAATCGACAAAGTGGGCTAGGAAGTGGTGCCTCATCCCTCTTACAGTCCTGATTTAGCACCTAGTAATTTCCATTTGTTTGGCGCACTGAAGGAGGCATTACATGGGAAGAGGTTCCAGGACAACGAGGACGTGGAAAAGTTTCTAGGAAATTGGTTCAAACATCAAGATGAAGAGTTCTTTCAGCCGGAATAAAAAAAGCTTGTAACCCGTTGGAACAAGTGCATAAATGTTCAAGGGGAATATGTTGCAAAGTAGAAAAAGTATTGACATCTTGGATATTCGGAAATCCAACCGGATGTTCGCGTCGTTCTCGCACGATATTTCAACAGCGTGCCTCGCTGTCTTCTTCAGGTGCTACCTGGGACTGGTCCTTCGGTCTTTTTTTTTTTTTTTTTTTCATTCCCTTCTCAGATGGAGAAGGGCGGGCTGTTATAGAGCGTGCGTTGAGCTCTTTTCAGCCATGGGGTTAAAGTTGTTCTGTTTTGGCACTGTTTATTTTTTGCTGGGGTGCAAGGAAGGGGGGGGGAATTTCTCCCAATTGGGAATTTATTTGCAGGAGTTTGTAGGGGACAGTTCCGGTATTTACCTTAGCGGCCAAGGAAAACCTGCAAAACCCGGCCAGAACTGCTTGTTATGGCTCTCCTTCTCTTTATTTACCGAGTTGCCAGCGTCGTTGGCGCTGGCGTTCACGGTGGGCAAGGGCGGCTTCGCGTTGTCTTTCGCGTTCCGCCTCTCGCTCTCTTCTGTATTTTTCTTCTCGCACATAGCTTCTTATGAGCTCCTTGCTTACCAAGTAGCTCGTTTGATGCTCACTGCGGTCGACAATGTCCGGGTTGGTGACGTCCAGGATCTCTCTGTCCACAAGGTTGTGGCTGTGATGCACAAACTCCTTGGTTTGGACACATGAGTCCTGACGTGCTCCCTTGCCTTCTAATGTGGCCTGTGTGGCCCGACTTATCGTAATCTTCTTCGGCCAGGCCGTTTGTGTGGCCTGGTCGTCTTTATGCAGCTCATCCGTCTGCAGCGCCTGCGTCTCCTTGGTGGTATCGCGGCGGAGGGATTCACGGAGGGTGAGGCAGGCGGCCTCCATCTCTGCATGGAGAACCATACGGAATCGTGTTTCCGCCTCCTGGAGGGCCGACTCGACGTCGGGACCAGCTGTCGCCGCTGTCTTCCCACTCGCTGCGTCGCGCCGCCGCCCCCCTCCACTGCCCTTGCCACAGGCGGCGGGGGAAGGCGGCCACACGTGAGCGGTGGCCGTCGTCGAATCTCCTCCGGGTGCCGCCGTTGTTCCCGCGGCGTTGCCTCCTCCTCTCGCTGTTTCCTCTGTCCCTCCGTTGCTCGCCGCGGCTGCAGAACGTTGTCGTCTCCTTCTTCTGCGGCGTCGCCTCTTTGCCTGGGGCGCCGTCTCCTTTGCAGTGGCGGGATTTCGGCCGTTGAAGGCCTGACATCCGCGCCAGTTGGCGACTTGCTCACCGCCGCAGCGGGCGCACGTCGGTTTGACGTCTTTGGTGCTGGTACAGGTGCGGGTGTCATTGTGACGTCCGCACTTGACGCACCTGGCGGCGTTGCGGCAGTGCTTTGCCACATGCCCTTCCTCCTGGCACTTGAAGCACTGTGGCTTCGTGTCCAGGTGGGGGGGGGGGGGGGGGGAGTCTCCGGCTGCACGTGGAAGCCCAAGAGCTTCCGGATGTCGCGAATGTCCCCGCCGTTGTCCGCCGCCGGTGTGGCAACAATAAACAGCGCCGGTTTCTTCCTATTGGTTTTGTTGTGCAACCTGACGGTTGCCTCAACAAAACCTTGGCGGCGCAGTCCTTCTTTCACCGCTCGCTCCGTGAGGATCCAAGGCAGTCCCCTCAGGAGCGCCTTGGTGACTTCTTTGCGACGAGTCTTTTGACCCATCGCACCTCTTTCCGGGGCGTCCACCGTGTGAGCGGCCACAAGGGCCTTCAGGGCCCTGTAGTCGTCCCAGTCAGCGGCCTGGAGCTTGATGGTGGCGTCGGAGTCGACGGACTCAACGACGACCTCCTTGTCGCAGCTCTGCCCCATCTCATCATAGAGTTCCACCCACTCGACCTCCCTGCACTTGATGTACAGGGCGGGAGCGGGGGAAACTGCTTCTTCTGTCGCCGAGTTGCCGCCTCTCGCGACATCTCGTCCCACGGTCGATCGAGTCCAGTATTTATGCCTGGGAGGAGCTGGGCGTTCCCTAATCGGTCCGCGCCGAGTCGAGTGTTCCATCTGTGGTCCGCGCCCGCCAGACTCGGCTTCAACGGAACCCTCCAGTCGCGGATGTTCCGACTGCCGTCGGCGCCCGTTGAAGCCGAGTCTGGCGGGCGCGGACCACAGATGGAACACTCGACTCGGCGCGGACCGGATGTTGAAAAACATGAGGAGTCTGCTAAGAACTTTACAACCTTTAGGCATTATGAAATTAGTGATGAATTTAAGTTTTTTGCCAATAAATATGCTGGTGTTATTATTAATAAAATAGTTACGTACGTGTATAGAATAAATGTCAGAGTTGAAAGGCTAACATTAGATGATAGGGCTAACAAAAAGATATTTGAAGATCAAGGTGCTCTTGAAAAAGTAAGAATTGCATGTACTAACAAACTTGGTGCATTTAGTTTATTGCCCGAACGCTCTTCAGGTGTTCCTTGGCGTAAGTATAGTAGGAAAAATAGATTTAAGTTTGTAACTTATTCTAAACCGGAACAGAGTGCAGATATTGGTAAAGTTAAAGGGTGGCCCGATTTAGAGAATCAATGTAAAGCAAAAAACAAATTGTTTCAGGGTGTTAATCCATTTTATATTGGTGTTCAAATTGCTGGCGATGAACCAGCCAAAGATGATGTTATTCAAAGTGAGGTGAAATATGTAACGTTTGTTGTTCGTAATCGTGTATACATGACATTCTGTAAAAGGAAGGGAACTGTCACGTTCTGAATAAAGTTTATTGTTTACAGCTAATGTCTGCGTTGGAATTTTTTTATCAAAATTGGGACCACATAAGGAATTACCCTGATGATCTAAGGTTGGCGTTCCTCGTTCCGACTACGCAGCAGAGAATCGACGAGCTTGCTATACATTCTACGGCAGCAAGATTAATTGCAGCGCTGCAGTTATTGTTTTGGAAGAACTGTGGTTTTATAAACCTAATTTACAACAATTAATTCAACAGTTTAGAGAAGCCTACAGGGAATTTGTATTTATGCCAAATGGTATAAGATGTGCTAATAGATACTTTGATTTTAGGCAGGGAAGATACAGACCTTTATGGTACACATATTAGAACCTCAATAGTAACCACACAGTCCTTCTCAGACACACAGCCGTAGGCCATCCTAGAAAATGGCCTCACGTTCAGTGAGGTCTCCTATTCAGGGTAAAACCAAGTATAGGCTTGTGCACAAGTTGAAAGATCAGAAACAGAAGTGGCACTGTACCTGTTTATATGAACTTTGTTTACATTACCGTGCGCAATGGCTATCTAGGCTATATTATCTTTTGGACCTTGCTCCTCCCAGGCATAAATACTGGACTCGATCGACCCAAGGACCAGTCTCAGGTATCACCTGAAGAAGACAGCGAGGCACGTTGTTGAAATATCGTGCGAGAACGACGCGAACATCCGGCTGGATTCCCGACTATCCAAGATGTCAACAGATCGCCGGGAAAGCATGAAGAATTACAGAAAAAGTATTGTTTTGTAAAAATAAATGCTTTTTTCTCCAGACCAACTTGTCTTTTAAATTATTGAATGACACTCGTATTTCGTGTCTCCGTGAATATGCATACGCAGATCGACAAATCCACGGCTTCTATGCAAATAGTACCACTTCAATATTTCGGCACGTTGACTTTTTTAAACCTGCATGTCCACACATTTCGTCAATAGTATTGAACAGTGTGCAGAGATTTACGTAGAATCTGTCTATATCCAGTTCTTATGTTAGCATTATCAATAACTCATATCTGTATGCAGTGTTAACGCACTTTGTGCAAAATATTCCTCCGCTCCCCGACAGGCATGTCTGTATACTGAAGGAGGGAACTAGATGATCACAATCTGACGGCCTGCCTTCCCTCACACTTCTACCCTCCACCCTGTTGCACGACCAGAACAAATTTATCCCTTAATACGACTCTACTCTACTTAGATATAGTACACACTTTCATATGTTTTCTTGACCCACTTCGTTTAACAAGAACTTTTATACCACTACAACACTATTTTTAATATTCTGTGATTTTTCAATTCCCTTCAAAGTGGAAACTCTTAGTTATAGAGGAAAAAAATCAAGGACCGTTTGTGTAGGTAAATAAAAGTAGTTTAATTTTGTACTTGTTTTCGAGTTATTCAAGGAAAAAATGAAAAAGTGACCTTCAAAGGCCCCACACCCCCATGATCACACCGCACCCCTCATGATTTTTAGTATGTTGTTTCTGACACTCCATCATACCACTGTAGAAAAATGTGCTTCTACACTATCCTGTTTGTTGAAAAGGAACACTTGAGCCGTTGCGTTCAAACTCGCTTCGCAGACACGCGTCCTTGGAAGGAGACGTAATTTTTCCCAAGGCCTGGCGCCACTGCAGAATGTCCAACAATAACGCAACGGGTCAGGCCCGCCACACCGCCTGAAACGGTACAGGAGTGTCTTAGAGGTCTTCCTGGTCGGCAGTACGGAGCTACTTTTTTCCAGAGTAACCACTCTAGTGGGCCACCGCAGAGGCACTAAAACCGAGAGCCTGCTCTTCTGAGCCCACTCCGAAGTAGCATCTAATCACGGACGCTTGATTTCGGTACATCGGGAAGAGCAGCGTGGGTGTGAGCCGCTATGTTACTTGTTAGTTGCAACACGTTCTCGACTTCACCACTTTGAAGCCAGATGTTCATAGTAAACTCACGATAGGAGACCGGTCACATCTTAAGAAGATACACGCTGCGGTCGCGAATTGCGCTAACAACATGCACTCACATCCGGTTCTACAAATAGTCCACCGACTGCTCGTCAGTGCATCTGCGGTAAGCAATTTCGCTCACGCCACGGTATCCCCGTTTCTCATCTCTATTATGCCTATGGCGCATTAAATGCTTCTCTATTTCCTTCTCATTGCTTCTTTCTGGATACATAGAGCAATGTTCCCATAAGCTGAAACGAACTTTCGCTATTATATTCTTGCGTAATTTATGTTTTCTTCTCCCGTGGACAGCTTGCTTGTGCCAGAAATATCCCAGCATTATGGAACCATGGTTTTTCAACATTCTGAAGGCTGACTTGCTTTTCCCCTGTTTCTAGGAACAATATACTGATTCTGATTCGATTGTAGCATCTCTGTTACTAGTCGGAAGCGCTTGCCCCGTTCCTGAACATATCAAACGCTCCACAACTGAAATACCTCCTTTCGGTTGTGAACTCCGCTGCTGAGCTCTCAAGGAGACAAGCAGCATTGCAGGTAAGGCTAATTTATCTGTAAAATTGCACTGAGGACTGAAAGAGATAAAGTACGTCTGCAAACGACTGCATCACTCCTTTTCATTTCACCAATCTCGTCACGAGTGGTGACAAATCATCGATACACACTGAGGTGATAAAAGCCATGGGATACCTCCTATGGCGTGTCGGACCTCCTTTTTCCCGGCGTAGTCCAGCAGCTCGACATGGCATGGACTCAACAGGTCGTTGGAAGTCCCTTGGAGAAATACTGAGGCATGCTTCCTCTATTAGCAGCCCATAACTCCTGAAGTGTTGCCGGACCACGATTCTGTGCACGAACTGACCTCTTGATTACGTCCCATAGCGACATGGGATTCATGTCGGCCAATCTGGGTGACCAAATTATTCGTTCGAATTGTCCAGACTGTTCTTCGAACCAATCGGGAGCAATTGTGGCCCGGTGACATGGCGCACTGTCATCCACAAAGATTCCATCGTGGTTTGGAATCATGAAGTCCATGTATGGCTGGAAATGGTCTCCGAGTAGCCGAACATGACCATTGCCAATCAATGATCGGTTCAGTTGGACCGGAGGACCCAGTCCATTCCATGCACACACAATTCACCACCAGCTTCCACGGTGCCTTGTTGACAGCTTGGGTCGATGTCTTCGTGGGGTCTGCACCACACTCGAACCCTACCATCAGCTCTTACTGACTGAATTCGAAACTCATCTGATCAGACCACGGTCTTCCAGCCTTCTAGCGTCCAACCGAAATAGTCACGAACCTAGGAGAAGCGCGGCAACCGATGTAGTGCAGTTAGCAAAGGCACTCGACCGTCTGCTGACATAGCCCATTATCGCCAAATTCACCGAGCGAGGTGGCGCAGTGGTTAGCACACTGGACTCGCATTCGGGAGGACGACGGTTCAATCCCGTCTCCTGCCATCCTGATTTAGGTTTTCCGTGATTTCCCTAAATCGTTACAGGCAAATGCCGGGATGGTTTCTTTGAAAGGGCACGGCCGATTTCCTTCCCAATCCTTCCCTAACCCGAGCTTGCGGTCCGACTCTAATGACCTCGTTGTCGACGGGACGTTAAACACTAACCACCACCAACACCATCGCCAAATTTCGCTGCGCCGACCTAACGGATACGATCGTTGTACGTCCCACATTGATTTCTGCGGTTATGTCAAGCATTGTTGCTTGTCTGTTAGCACTGACAACTCTATGCAAACACTGCTGCTCTCCGTCATTAAGTGATGGCCGCCGACCACTGCGTTGTCCATGGCGAGAAGTAATGCCTGGAATCTGGCATTCTCGGCACACTCTTGACACTGTGGATCTCGGAATATTGAATTCTCTAACGATTTCCGAAATGGAATGTCCCATGTATTTAACTGCAACTACTGTTCTACGTTCAGAGTCTATCAATTCGCGTCATAAGGCCATAATCACAACCGAAACATTTTCATATGAATCTCCTGAGTACAAATGACAGCTCCGCCGATGCTCTGTCCTTTTATACACTACTGGCCATTAAAATTGCTGCACCACGAAGATGACGTGCTACAGACGCGAAATGTAACCGACAGGAAGAAGATGCTGTGATACGCCAATGATTAGCTTTTCAGAGCATTCACACAAGGTTGGCGCCGGTGGCAACACCTACAACGTGCTGACATGAGGAAAGTTTCCAACCGATTTCTCATACACAAACAGCAGTTGACCGGCGTTGCCTGGTGAAACGTTGTTGTGATGCCTCCTGTAACGAGGAGAAATTAGTACCATCACGTTTCCGACTTTGATAAGGGTCGAATTGTAGCCTATCGCGATTGCTGTTTATCGTATCGCAACATTGCTGCTCACGCTGGTCGAGATCCAATGACTGTTAGCAGAATATGGAATCGGTTGGTTCAGCAGGGTAATACGGAACGCCGTGCTGAATCCCAACGGCCTCGTATCACTAGCAGTCGAGACAACAGGCATCTTATCCACATGGCTGTAATGGATCGTGCAGCCACGTCTCGATCCCTGAGTCAACAGATGGGGACGTTTGCAAGACAACAACCATCTGCACGAACAGTTCGACGACGTTTGCAGCAGCATGGACTATCAGCTCGGAGACCACGGCTGCGGTTACCGTTGACACTGCATCACAGACAAGATCGCCGGCGATGGTGTACTCAATGACGAACCTGGGTGCACGAATGGCAAAACGTCATTTTTTTCGGATTAATCCAGATTCTGTTTACAGCATCATGATGGTCGCATCGGTGTTTGGCGACATCGCAGTGAACGCACATTGGAAGCGTGTATTCGTCATCGCCATACTGGCGTATCACCCAGCGTGATGGTATGGGGTGCCATTGGTTACACGTCTCGGTCACCTCTTGTTCGCATTGACGGCACTTTGAACTGTGGACGTTACATGTAAGATGTGTTATGACACGTGGCTCTACCCTTCATTCGATCCCTGCGAAACCCTACATTTCAGCAGGATAATGCACGACCGCATGTTGCAGGTCCTGTACGGGCCTGTGTGGATACAGAAAATGTTCGACTGCTGCCCTGGCCAGCACATTCTCCAGATCTTTCACCAATTGAAAACTTCTGGTCAATGGTGGCCCAGCAACTGGCTCGTCACAATACGCCAGTCACTACTCTAGATGAACAGTGATATCGTGTCCAAGCTGCATGGCAAGCTCTACCTGTACACACCATCCAAGCTCCGTTTGACTCAATGCCCAGTCGTATCAAGGCTGTTATTACGGCTAGAGGTGGTTTATCTGGGTACTGATTTCTCAGGCTCTATGCACCCAAATTGCGTGAAAATGTAATCACATGTCAGTACTAGTATAATATATTTGTCCAATGAATACCCGTTTATCATTTGCATTTCTTCTTGGTGTAGCAATTTTAATGGCCAGTAGTGTAATAGGTAAAGCTGATGCCAGACGGAGATTCGTAAGAGTAATTTTCAGGATATGTAGCATATCCAAGTAGGAAGAGCCTTACAGGGCCTTTATTGACCTGTTCTGGTGTATCGTTCGTCAATGTGGGGTCCTCGCCAGGTGGGATCCAACGAAGAGCGGCACGTTTTGTCACGGGGTCGTCCAGTCGTCGCGAGAGCGTTACAGGGAAGTTCAACAAACTCTAGTGGCAGACACCACAAGAGAGGCACTGTACATCGCAGAGGTTTAATGTTCAATTTTCGAGAGAGCACTCGGGGAAAAGTCGGATAACATATTACTTCCTCCCACATACATCTCGCGAAATGACCACGGCGAGATAATTCGAGAAGTTAGAGCTAATACACAGGGTTACCGACAGTCGTCCTTCCAGCGCACCATTCGCGACTGAAACAGTGGAGGGGGATCAGTTAGTGATACTTGAAGCACCTTCCACTTTCAGAGTGTGGTGTAGCCGTAGAGTTTGGTTAAATCACTCATATAGAAGCTCACCTCAGAGAAGATCAGTCTGGGTTTCGGAGAAATGTAGAAATTGACCCTACGACTTATATTCGAAGATAAGACATCTGTATACTCCTCTGCATACGCAGAAAAAGCTTTTCACGATGTTGACTGGACTACACTCTTCGTAATTTTGAAGATAACAAGGATAATATAAAGGTACCGAATGGTAACTTGCAACTTGTACACAAACCGGACTGACGTTATAAGAGTCGAAGGACATCAGAGGG
The DNA here is from genome assembly GCF_023898315.1 of Schistocerca nitens. Classification (NCBI taxonomy): domain Eukaryota; kingdom Metazoa; phylum Arthropoda; class Insecta; order Orthoptera; family Acrididae; genus Schistocerca; species Schistocerca nitens. The sequence goes on from NC_064617.1 coordinate 380,077,760, forward strand.
AACCACTGGCTGAGAAGGAAATGAGACAGGATTTTAGTTTATTCCCAATGCTACTCAATCTGTATAGTGAGCGAGTAATAAAGGAAACTAAGGAGAAATTTGGCAACGGAAATATAGTTCAGAGAAAAGGCATAAAAACTTTGTGGTTTACCTATGATGCTCTAATTTTGTCAGGGACCGCAAAATACTTGGAACAGAAGTTTGAACTGAATGAGTAGTGCCTTGTAAAGAGAGTATAACATTAACACCGAGAAAGTTGAAACAGCGGTAATGGAATGAATTAAATTAGGCGATGCTGAAGGAATGGTATTAGAAAACGAGACACCACAAGTTGTAGATGAGTTTTCCTACTGAGACAACAAAATCACTTATGACACAGCTTTTTGAAGACGTGAAGAACAATTTTTCTCAAAATGACAATTGTCTAAAGACACGATGATTGAAACTGCTTGCAATAATTGTCATTTATTGCTATTTGAACTGTATTATAAGTAAACATTTAATACACAACAAAATTAACTTCAAGCACAAACCAAAATCATATTTGTTTGACAACTACTCAATATCCAGAATGAGATTTTCAATCTGCAGCGGAGTGTGCGCTGATATGAAACTTCCTGGCAGAGTAAAACTGTGTGCCCGACCGAGACTCGAACTCGGGACCTTTGCCTTTCGCGGGCAAGTGCTCTACGATCGTTTTTTTTTTAACGCTACCCCTTTTTAATGACAGACCCTCTATCCATCTTTTTTTTTTTTTTAGTGGCGACGGTGGGGGCTTGGGGGGCAAAGTGGGCAGGGGTCAAAACCTGAGGCCTGGCCACAGTGTCCCCCTCACCACCACCGAGCCTGTGGTGCTTAGGGAAATAGGAGACACAGGAATGAACAGTAGAGGAACGCGTTGTTATTTATTTATTTGCATGTGTTTTAGTAAGATTCACTAATATCGTGAAATTATGGGAACACATCGGCGAAAAAGAAAAGAAATATAAATTCTGGTTAAAGAAAAAGAAAGGAAAAGCAAAAAAGAAATAAAATCCGCGCAATCTGCGACGCGCTCTCCCATCCGCGGAGGTCAGAAGTAGAATAGATCGTAGGCGGTTGAAACTCAGACACCGCCGGGGGAGGAGGGGTGGGTGCCCTCTGAGCCAGGCACCCCCCAACTCAGTGGAGGTCTAACAAAGACCGCTCGAATATAGTTAGCAAATAATGTTCGGTAACGTGGCGTGTTTTCGAGAGCTGCATGGGCTGTTCGTAAATAGGTCCAAAAGTCGAGCCGGGATTTAGGTCCCTCATGAAAGAGATAAGCGACCGCCCATCCTTTGACCCACGTAATAGCATGACATTTGGCGGCGGGAAAATGTCGGTTCTCCGGGTATAGAAACATTCGAGGTTCGATTGTGTCTGGTGGCACCCGGAGATAGCAGGCAATGATTTGCTGCACGAAGCGCCATACATCTTGCGATGAGGCGCATGTCAGACGGTGTTCATCAGTGTCCAGTTGCTGGCAAAGGAGACAAAGAGGGGATTCTGACAAGCCAATGTTGTGCAGGCGCTGCTTCGTGGCAAATTTCCTGTTGACTGTGTGATACCACAGTGCCCGGACGTTCGTAGGGAGGAAGGGCTGGTGGACGGTAGTCCACACTATGGGCCACTGGATGGAGGGAAGTTTGGTCTCCATCACATTCCGGGGAACACAGCGCAGCAACAGGCTGTAAAAATCCTTAGTCCTAGGTGGGCGTGTATCTGGGAGACTGGTATGTATGTAACTGTAGTCGACGAAAAAGGTCGAAATATGGGACAAATAAGGCACGATATGGCCGACAGACACCGGTGGTGAGGTGGAAGCAGGTAGGAGGACCTCAAGCAAGCTGCGTGTTAGAGATGTACCCTGGCCCATCCACTGTTTTCTCATGGTACTCATGTATAAGGCTGCAGCTCGCATACGGACATTGACGAGCCCGACGCTACCATACCGTGAGGGCAGGGTAAGTGTCTCATAACGGACTTTAAACATTGAACCAGCCGTGAGATAATAGCCAAAAGCCGCCTGAAGGTTGCGCCCAATTGCAGTTGGCAGAGGGAGAACTTGCGCGATGTGAACCAATTTTGATGCCACATAAAGATTAATAAACTCAACCCGTTGAAGTGTGTCCTGGCGGCGCAAGAGGTTCTGGCGGACGTCGTTGCGGATGACGTGTAACAGGCGACGGAAATTCGTTGCCGCTGTGCGTGTGACCGTGGGGGTAAAGGTAATGCCCAGGTACCGGAAAGTCCGCACAAGCGGCAGGGGTGCCACTCCACCCTCCTGGAGGCCACGTACAATGTGCATTGCAGAAGATTTGGCGACATTCATGGCACTGCCAGCGACAGCCCCATAACGGGTAATCAATTCGAGGACTTCCCGAATCTCAGAGCCGGAGCGAATGAGGAGGAGGAGGTCATCAGCATAGGCCCGACAGCGAAAAGTGTGTTGGCGTAGGGTGAGGCCAGAGAGCTTGGTCGTCAAGCCACCAATAAGGGGCTTAAGGGCAATGGCATACAGGAGGGTAGAGAGGGGGCACCCCTGCCGTATCGAACGGCAGATAGGTACCGGCCCTGCTAAACGTCCATTGACTTGGACACGTGAACTGGCACTGTCGTAAAGACGCCGGATGACGTCGAGAAACGGAGGGGGGATGCCCATTCGGGCTGCCACCGAAAACAGGAAACGATGCACTTTATCGAAGGCGCTGTCGAAGTCTATAGCGACGACCGCTGCCCGGAGTCTGCAGGCCGCCGCTATCGCAATTAAGTCGCGGCATTCCCCTGTGGCAGTCTGTATGTTAACCTGTCCGCCAGGCGTCGTTTGCTCTGGCGAGAGGATATGAGGGAGTGTAGTTCGGAGCCGCATTGCCAGTAAGCGCGCGAAAATCTTGTAATCGGCATTGAGTAGGGTGAGCGGTCTGTAACTCGTGACCATCGAACCTCGGGCTGGTTTGTGGACCGGTATAATGATGCCCTCAGCAAAGGCGGGTGGGATTGCTTGGTCAGATGTCATCAGTTCTTGATACACAGTCGTCCACCGTGGTGCCATGAGATCCCGAAAGGTACGGTAAAACTCAATCGGTAAGCCGTCAAAGCCGGGCGATCTGTTGACTGCACCCTTGGCGATGGCGTGGTTGACTTCGTCTAGCGTGACCGGCACTGTCAAAGCATCCGCCTCCGTGTGGGGGAGGGTGCGCGTGACGTAATGCAAAATGGAGTCGTCTGCTGCAGTTTCAGCGTCTTCATCACTGTAAGTACGACGGTAGTGCTCGACGAATGCGTGGACGATGTCATTCTGAGTGGTCACCTGCGTTCCATGAGGCGTGGTCAGAGTGCTGATGATCTGCCGACGACGCCTTCGTTTGTCGGACACTATATCATGCATGGATGGAATTTCTAAATCCGCGTGATCGTGGCGCCGCTTCCGTATCACGACCCCTTGCAGTTTCCGGCGTGCCAGCGCAATTATCTTCGCCTTAGTTGTTTGCCGTTCCAACTGGTTGTCCGGGGTTGGCGGTTGAGCATCCAGATCTCGGAGAATCGCGTAATAGAAGTCAATAGTGGTGCGATGCCAGTCGGCCATGTCCTTCCCGTATCTCATCAGTGTCCTCCGGATCGCCGGCTTGGCGCAGTCCAACCACCTTGTCAATGTCGAGTGGTAGCGGGGAAGGCGTCGTTCGCAGGCTGTCCACGTTTCAGTGACTTGTTGGTGACAAGCCAGGTCATGCAAGTGTGAGGTATTGAGTTTCCATGGCGCACGGCTGCGCCATACTGATTGCGGCGGAAGGAGGACCGTACAGATGTAAGCGCAATGGTCGGAAAAGGCCAGCGGCCAGCGTTCGGCGCCCCGTATCGCAGATCTAAGAGTTTGTGAGACATATATCCTGTCTAGTCGGCTTGCGGAATGACTTGTAAGAAAGGTATGGCCAGAAAGGTCGCCGTGTTGTGCTTCCCAGGTATCGTGAAGCAGGAGGTCTCGCACCACTATACGTAGCTCCTGGCATGTAGTATAGTGGGGAATCTGATCTTTAGGATGCAGAACGCTGTTAAAGTCACCTCCTAGTAGGCAATGGTCATAACGCCCTAAAAACAGGGGAGCGATATCCTCGGAATAAAACTGGGCTCTTTCATGCCATCGGTCGGTGCCTGAGGGAGCCTAGACATTAATGATGCGTGTCCCCATGGCAGTGAGTGCCATGCCACGAGCTGATGGAAGGAAGGCGACATCGGTCACAGAAATCCCGTGGCGGACGTAGATGGCCACCCCGCAGCCCATAGGATCACTCGCAGAGGCGTGGGTGGTATAGCCATTGATATCCGGGAGACCAGCCAAGTGAACTTCCTGCAGAAGGGCGAAATCAATATCCGAAGCCCAGAACATGTCCTGCATAAGGCGGATTTTCACCCTGGAACGGATGTTGTTGGTATTGATGGTTGCTATCCGGTAGGCCTGGAGTCGGATCGCTGGAGGCTGGTCCACTCCGCCGTCCGCGCAAGGGTGTGGGCGTCGCAGCGGAATGTTATCCCGCTGGCCCGCAGGGGAGTCTGGGGAGAGTATGATTAGTGGTGCGGCCGTGACGGCGCAGGGTCCCGTAACGGCTCCTCCTCCTTGACCTCCTCCTCGTGCCACGCCGTGGAAGCGGAAACTGGTGTATCGTCCATTTTGTTTGCAGAAGATGTTGTAATTGTGCGTGGTGTAGTGTCACCTGTGTTACGTTCATGATTTAGTTCAGCGTCAGCACGGGGCGCAGGCACACCGACAGATGTCTCCGCGCTCATTACGTCTTCGTCAGCAGTAGCGGGTTCGGAGGCCTCGTGCTGGTCGATGGTTACGTCCTCCTCGACTTGTAACGTCTCCTCTTGGACGGAAACGGTGCGACGTCTTCGCTTGCGACGTTTCGGGGAACGTTGTTTCCTTGTGCGACCCTCCGTGTCCGACGACGCAAGAGAGTCGCGTCGTTCTGGCAGAAAGGCCGCTGTAGGAACGATGAGCAAGTCGATCTCCATCGTGTTTCCGAGGCCAGGGTCAGCATCGGGTTGCGCCGGCATCTCCGGAGCGGCGTCGATGGCCGGCCGAGGCGGCGGGTCGTCCGAAGCGCTCTCCGTCGGTGTCGGGTCGGGCTCGTTGGTGGCGTCGTTTGTGGTGTCCGGTCGACGTTGCAAAGCGGTAGGAGAAGCTAGAGCAGCGGCGTAGGTCACCGGTAGCACCGTAGGTTGCGACGTGGGTGGTTCTTTGGCAGCTGGAAGTTGCGTAATACGCCGTTGTAGGCATTCTGATCTAAGGTGGCCTTCTTTGCCGCACCCGGAACAAGTCCGAGGCTGGCCGTCGTATATAATTATTGCACGGCATCCGCCAATCTGAAAGTAGGACGGGACGTGGCTTCGGAGGTCTATGGTGACCTGTCGGACCCCGTTTAGGACAGGATACGTCCGAAACTGTGTCCACTTCTCCGCAGTGTGGCCATGGACTGTGCCGTATGGGCGTAGTGCCGCGACGACTTCCTCAGCAGGAAGTTCGAATGGCAATTCGAAAATGCGTATCGTTCGCATACCTAAGCCTGCGTGGTCGACGGTTACCTCCCCCACATTGCCATCAGCGTGACAGAAGCGGAGCCTCTGTTTGGTCTCACGTAGTATGCGTTCGCACGCCGCGTCGTTAACGATTTTCACATAGACCGTGCTGCTCACGATGGACAAATGTATGCCGATAATATCGGTCGCCGGGATCTTCACTTCCTCTCGCAGAAAACGCTCCACCTCGAGTGCTTTGGGTCGGGCATAATCGTTGCAAAAAGTAAATCGGAGTGTTGATTTACGGTAACGGTTCGCCATCGAAGTCAACACGTACGCGTCCGCTCTGTTGCCCTGCCGAAGGTAGACTGAGATACCGAAGCACGACTCACACCCGATACTCACAGCTTTACTTCTGCCAGTATCTCGTCTCCTACCTTCCAAACTTTACAGTAGCTCTCCTGCGAACCTTGGTCTCGGTCGGGCACAGTTTTAATCTGCCAGGAAGTTTCATATCAGCGCACACTCCGCTGCAGAGTGAAAATCTCATTCTGGAAACATCCCCCAGGCTGTGGCTAAGCCATGTCTCCGCAGTATCCTTTCTTTCAGGAGTGCTAGTTCTGCAAGGTTCGCAGGAGAGCTTCTGTAAAGTTTGGAAGGTAGGAGACGAGATACTGGCAGAAGTAAAGCTGTGAGTACCGGGCGTGAGTCGTGCTTCGGTAGCTCAGATGGTAGAGCACTTGCCCGCGAAAGGCAAAGGTCCCGAGTTCGAGTCTCGGGCGGGCACACAGTTTTAATCTGCCAGTAAGTTTCATATCAGCGCACACTCCGCTGCAGAGTGAAAATCTCATTCTGGAAACATCCCCCAGGCTGTGGCTAAGCCATGTCTCCGCAGTATCCTTTCTTTCAGGAGTGCTAGTTCTGCAAGGTTCGCAGGAGAGCTTCTGTAAAGTTTGGAAGGTAGGAGACGAGATACTGGCAGAAGTAAATCTGAGTACCGGGCGTGGGTCGTGCTTCGGTAGCTCAGATGGTATAGCACTTGCCCGCGAAAGGCAAAGGTCCCGAGTTCGAGTCTCGGTCGGGCACACAGTTTTAATCTGCCAGGAAGTTTCAACTACTCAATATGATTTTTAAAAAAATGTGTATAAGGTGTGTGTGTTGATGTGTTCGACAGTAGTTAAGTGTAATCACTGCAGACAAAAAAAAAGAACTAGTGGTAGAAAAGACTAATGAAAAGACTATCGTAAAAATGGTCAGTAAATTATTATATTTTTAACTGTTAGCGGACATTATGAGCGAAACTAACTCGTTCGACATTACAGTCAGAGGCTGCATTTATAAACCATTGAACAAGCAAACAATTAACCATCATCTGCGAATAACTCCAGGGAATGATGACCGATAACATCGAAAACCACCGATATCTCGACAAGTAACAGTTACTGTCATTATAGGGCCGTATCCAGGTCGTGCCTTCAAAATGACAGAGGTTGACATGTGGAAATATAGCACTTTGACGAATTTATCCAGCTTCATTCTCGTGTGGTATTAGATCATACAACACGGTGGGAGAAGCTTGACTTCTCCTTGGGCCATATGTTGAAGATTATAGTCTGCATAATTCAAAGGGTACAACGTCCTAACCAAAAAGGCTAGGAAGTTCTAATTATTATGCACGCAACAGATATGTTGACAAACACATTTTTAAAATCACGAGTCTTTAAAACTAAGAAATATTATTACTTTGTTCCAAAGGCTACAACGCAATACCACCGTCACTTCTATTTCAATATGTTTCCGAACAATATGATTGTAAATTTACGGTGATAGGTCAAGGCTTACATCCATCATCACTTCCTCGTCAAATTATTCTTTCTGAAGTTTTTAAGCATGCCGCTCAGACTGTGCCCACGCTACAGGTGGGATGTTGTCTACTGCCTCATGCACAAGCGATTCAGTGAGTGTTATCTTGAATGCTTTTTTTCCTCCCACGTAGTCTTATCCTTTACCCAAATTAATTCAGTAGGGCTAAACAGACATTGAGACGTGGGTAAACGCAAAACTGTGAGACCCCATCCACGTGCAAGGAAGTCGAGTTTGTACTTTCGGTCACGTGACTAGTATAAATTAACGAACTACAGGAGGTCGGCACGAGTCTGGTTTATACTGTGCTTAACATTTTTATTTTGTAGCCAGGGAAAAATATCCGCTTTTCTGGTGATTATACTTAGTGTTTTCTCATTACTGGCAATGACCGACTTCGAAGCAATGTATGACAAGAATTGTGAATCACGTCACGAAACTGACAGCGTTCATTTCCGAACTGTAGTCACTGCCGGTTTTCTTAGACGTAAATGCAAGTTTACTCTCAGAAACAAAACCAGAAGATGAATCAGCAAGCAGAGTAATTATCCGAGGACCTATTCCTATGAAAACTTTAAAACCGCCACTAGCATCACTCATTTTCCAGCAGATCTTCGAGGAATCATTCTAATAAACCCATGTTTCATCAAGGTAATACACTGTTGAACTACCTCCTTCTCTTGTATAGTGAATCTTTATATGGGATGTAGTTCATGCTGCACCTAAGTCACTTCTTTGAGCCAAAAACTCTCTTCTTAACATATCAGGAACCAGCGTCTTTAAAAATTTGTGACGTTACAAGAAAGGTCGTTGCGTAAAGTGCACCGATGTTCTGAGGGGTAGCCCTAAACGGCGAAGTCTCGTCGGGTATGGATATGTGAAACTGTTGATGGGCATCCGTACGTGGGACGGGGAAATTTAACTACGTGATCTCATCAGTGTTATTCGACAAGCGTGCGTGCTGACAGGGGGATCGGTCAACACCAACACCCTAGGTTGCTGATTCATCTGCAGGACACAGGGACACGGACACAGATACACGGTCCAAATTCGTATATCGTTCCGAGAAGCCTCTCCGAACAAGTAATCGGTGTTCAACAATACTTACGGAGGGCGAAAGGAGCGAGTCTTTGTGACAAACTAATGAACGTTTACCCCTCGTCGTCGGGATAATTGTAGCGAATCACATTGTGTTATCCAACCACTCCATTTCTCATATTTGTTTCGGTCTCCTGAAATTGCTCCCTACTATACCTGATAGCCCTATTACGTTGTTTCAGAAAGACTCTAGGGCACTTTCACACATTTATTGCGAAGATAATGTTTAGTCTTATGGTAACTGACGTTCGCCAATCGACACCTATTACAGTGTGATTACGATACTGCAGCTCCTGTATTTTTAAGAAGAATTATGCAGTATTCCTTCGGACATATATGTATCGTATTTATCCGCCGATACTAGGTAGCGACTTCCAATTAAAATGCCGTCCCCTGTACGGGAATTACATATGTAAGAGTACAGGTTGTGACGCAGGAACGACAACATGTGGAAGTTTGGACCTGGCCTTGAGTCTCTCACGAATAGGCAAACTGGTTGAGGCGACACCTCGCGTAAAGAGAAAATACGGTTTCGGCCAGAAATTTTTGCTGTCGTCATTCCCTTATACAACCGATGGTTGTTCGTATTCGCAGCTCCGAATATAAAAATGGTTCAAATGGCTCTGAGCACCATGGGACTTAACTTCTGAGGTCATCAGTCCCCTAGAACGTAGAACTACTTAAACCTAACTAACCTAAGGACATCACACACATCCATCCCCGATGCAGGATTCGAACCTGCGACCGTAGTGGTAGCGCGGTTCCAGACTGTAGCGTCTAGAACCGCTCGGCCACCCCGGTCGGCGCTCCGAATACATTTCATGTACAATGTGACTAATCGAACCATAGCCCTCAGTGACATCAGTAATGTCACTGTAAGTTCGGTGGTGAGGGAACTATATCGTTCCCCACAACTGTGTTAAATAAGGAATACTCCGCTGATGAGACTAACTTCCTGCTTCTCGTTACCATGCAGTCAAAGAGTCACTTCTTAGGTTGGTTATTATTAGCAACACGGCCTGTAACGTGATTACATCGTACCTCGTTGTGAAATTGCAGAGAAGAGGCGCCTTTCTTCCGTTTCTTTTTAAGAGTGAACGTTAGGCGTCATTAATGCAAAAGAGTTGTCATTCGGAAAGTTTTAACTTTCAAATTAAGTGTAATAAAGCTAATGAATCATTGTAAGAGATGTTTACAAACTCTGCAAGAGGTGGCTGAATCCCGTCTCCAAGACACGTGCTCACCGCAAATCTCCGCTTAATGAGGATCTCGGACTCAGCGCTCATTATTTCCCAACGGTCTGGACACCATGACAGCTAATTAAGTCTGGGAAACGAAGCTGTGTAACAGCGCAGTGCCAGAACTCATGCCTTGAAGGTAAGTTCCAGTCCAACCGCACATCTTCTGAGAAAGATTTTTTTTTTTCTTTTTTCTTTTACTAAAGACAGCCCACTGGTTGCAATGGATTCTACAGTCGAATTGACCATGGTTTCCACTCCTAAACTAAGGGAGTCTTCATCAGAATTTATATTACATACGTAAAAAGTTGAGCATTACAGCTCTCGTCATACCCAGTCCGATCCCACCTGTTTCAGTATACACAAGCAGCCCTTAGCGGCAACCTTTAATTTTTAACTAGAAATGACAGTCAAACTTTTACGTAGGATGTTTTATTATGTGAAGTGGCCTTTTTGGTGTTACAATTGTATGACGAGAGCTGTAATGCTCAACTTTTTACGTATGTAATATAAATTCTGATGAAGACTCCCTTAGTTTAGGAGTCGAAACCATGGGCAATTTGGCTATAAAATCCATTACTACAAAAAAAAAAAAAAAAATATTTTCACCGTTGCTGCACACAGCTATGTTTAAAGTTGTAATTCTTTCCTTCGTCAAGTCCGCTTGAACTTGTTCAAAACTCAAAAATCTAAGACAGAGTACTAATTGAAAGTAGTGAAACCTGCCACTCTGCTTTCCTACGTTCAATGAGGTTCAAAAGATTGCACAGGAAAAGTACAAGCAGATCATCATTCATCACCGTACTTAGTCACCTGGCTTCCACTGCTGGATAAAGGTCTCTTCTAAATATTTTATACGCATTATGCTCGACGAATAAACCCACCCAAGTCGCTCCTGCTCATTTCATAGTCATGTGTCGCGATATTTTCTTACATAGCTCTTTGAATGAAGCTTGTGGGACTTCGATTCTTTAAAGAATAGAGGATTAACAAAACTTTTTTACTCATCCACAAAAACATACATTTATAAACACACCAAAATCCTGTGAAAATTTAATTACAACCGTTTTTACTGAGGGAAGTTAGATAATGGATTATTTGTTTACTATAATTGTCCCTTTCGTCCCCCTCACCGTCCACTGCAGGTATGGAACTACAGCATATGCATCCTTACATTATGATGGACAATCGTGTGGCGGGCAATCAAGTGTAACTCGTGACACCTAGACTGGTTGAAAGTTGAAATGGGTACATATAATGACACTCGTAAATTTTAACGTATTGTCCAAGAGCATAAGCGATATATCGGTTACAAAGATGTACGTATGAGAGAACGCTGTGAGCAGCTATCGCTGAGGCAAGGTATGTGTAACGAAGAATCCAGGTCGCGCAGTAGTAGACAGTTGTTGCACAGGAGCGACAGGAGTAGCGCGCCAGAGGCTGGCAGTGTCTGTTGCGATGCTCCGGAATGGGCAGTCGCTTAGTATCAAATAATTATTGCAATAATTTAAGTGTTGTGTATTAATGATTTGTGGAAGAAATACACTACTGGCCATTAAAATTGCTACACCGAGAAGAAATACAGATGATAAACGGGTATTCATTGGACAAATATATTATACCAGCAATGACATGTGCTTACATTTTCACGCAATTTGGGTTCATAGATCCTGAGAAATCAGTACCCAGATAAACCACCTCTGGCCGTAATAACAGCCTTGATACGCCTGGGCATTGAGTCAAACAGAGCTTGGATGGCGTGTACAGGTTCAGCTTGCCATGCAGCTTGGACACGATATCACAATTCATCTACAGTAGTGACTGGCGTATTGTGACGAGCCAGTTGCTGGGCCACCATTGACCAGAAGTTTTCAATTGGTGAGAGATCTGGAGAATGTGCTGGCCAGGGCAGCAGTCGAACATTTTCTGTATCCACACAGGCCCGTACGGGACCTGCAACATGCGGTCGTGCATTATCCTGCTGAAATGTAGGGTTTCGCAGGGATCGAATGAAGGGTAGAGCCACGTGTCATAACACATCTTAAATGTAACGTCCACTGTTCAAAGTGCCGTCAATGCGAACAAGAGGTGACCGAGACGTGTAACCAGTGGCACCCCATACCATCACGCCGGGGGATACGCCAGTATGGCGATGACGAATACACGCTTCCAATGTGCGTTCACCGCGATGTCGCCAAACACCGATGCGACCATCATGATGCTGTAAACAGAACCTGGATTCATCCGAAAAAAATGACGTTTTGCCATTCGTGCACCCAGGTTCGTCACTGAGTACACCATCGTAGGCGATCTTGTCTGTGATGCAGTGTCAACGGTAACCGCAGCCGTGGTCTCCGAGCTGATAGTCCATGCTGCTGCAAACGTCATCGAACTGTTCGTGCAGATGGTTGTTGTCTTGCAAACGTCCCCACCTATTGACTCAGGGATCGAGTGGTGGCTGCACGATCCATTACAGCCATGCGCATAAGATGCCTGTCATCTCGACTGTTATTGATAAGAAGCCATTGGGATCCAACACGGCGTTCCGTATTACCCTCCTGAAACCACCTATTCCATGTTCTGCTAACAGTCATTGGATCTCGACCAACGTGAGCAGCAATGTCGCGATACGATAAACCACAATCGCGATAGGCTAGAATCCGACCTTTATCAAAGTCGGAAACGTTATGGTACGCATTTCTCCTCCTTACACGAGGCATGACAACAACGTTTCACCAGGCAGCGCCGGTCAACTGCCGTTTGTGTATGAGAACTCGGTTGGAAACTTTCCTCATGTCAGCACGCTGTAGATGTCACCACCGGCGCCAACCTTGTGCGAATGCTCTGGAAAGCTAATCATTCGTATATCACAGCATCTTCTTCCTGACGGTTAAATTTCGTGTCTGTAGCACGTCATCATCGTGATGTAGCAATTTTAGTGGCCAGTAGTGTATTCTGAAATTTTGATGGAGAATCGTTCTACATATTGTTACATCGATCTACAATAAGGCAATCAATATTGATGAATTTATGCGCTTTTGCCGTAGAACGAATTTGAATGAGGCCAGCTTTGTTTGTAGCCCCAAGTTTTTCATTGTTTATGTTCCGCCTCCCAATTCCAAGTCATTTTTATTTAAGCAAATCCTAAATGTATCTCAGTCAAATATGTTACACATTGGTTTTTTCAACTGTTGTTAGTTTAGTAGTGCTGAGAGCAGAGCAACGCGTTAACCAAGGCGACACCAACACGAGGTAATAAAATTTATTTCACACAGTTTCTGGATTTTCGCACATGGATCACTTTTGTACTTATTCAGATTTACAGGACCGTGTTATAGTCTTAGGTGGAGATTTCAATTTACCAGATATAGACTGGGACACTCAGATGTTTAGGACGGGTGGTAGGGACAGAGCATCGAGTGACATTATACTGAGTGCACTATCCGAAAATTACCTCGAGCAATTAAACAGAGAACCGACTCGTGGAGATAACATCTTGGACCTACTGATAACAAACAGACCCGAACTTTTCGACTCTGTAAGTGCAGAACAGGGAATCAGTGATCATAAGGCCGTTGTAGCATCCCTGAATATGGAAGTTAATAGGAATATAAAAAAAGGGAGGAAGGTTTATCTGTTTAGCAAGAGTAATAGAAGGCAGATTTCAGACCACCTAACAGATAAAAACGAAAATTTCTGTTCCGACACTGACAATGTTGAGTGTTTATGGAAAAAGTTCAAGGCAATCGTAAAATGCGTTTTAGACAGGTACGTGCCGAGTAAAACTGTGAGGGACGGGAAAAACCCACCGTGGTACAACAACAAAGTTAGGAAACTACTGCGAAAGCAAAGAGAGCTTCACTCCAAGTTTAAACGCAGCCAAAACCTCTCAGACAAACAGAAGCTAAGCGATGTCAAAGTTAGCGTAAGGAGGGCTATGCGAGAAGCGTTCAGTGAATTCGAAAGTAAAATTCTATGTACAGACTTGACAGAAAATCCTAGGAAGTTCTGGTCTTACGTTAAATCAGTAAGTGGCTCGAAACAGCATATCCAGACACTCCGGGATGATGATGGCATTGAAACAGAGGATGACACGCGTAAAGCTGAAATACTAAACACCTTTTTCCAAAGCTGTTTCACAGAGGAAGACCGCACTGCAGTTCCTTCTCTAAATCCTCGCACAAACGAAAAAATGGCTGACATCGAAATAAGTGTCCAAGGAATAGAAAAGCAACTGGAATCACTCAACAGAGGAAAGTCCACTGGACCTGACGGGATACCAATTCGATTCTACACAGAGTACGCGAAAGAACTTGCCCCCCTTCTAACAGCCGTGTACCGCAAGTCTCTAGAGGAACGGAGGGTTCCAAATGATTGGAAAAGAGCACAGGTAGTCCCAGTCTTCAAGAAGGGTCGTCGAGCAGATGCGCAAAACTATAGACCTATATCTCTGACGTCGATCTGTTGTAGAATTTTAGAACATGTTTTTTGCTCGCGTATCATGTCGTTTTTGGAAACCCAGAATCTACCATGTAGGAATCAACATGGATTCCGGAAACAGCGATCGTGTGAGACCCAACTCGCGTTATTTGTTCATGAGACCCAGAAAATATTAGATACAGGCTCCCAGGTAGATGCTATTTTTCTTGACTTCCGGAAGGCGTTCGATACAGTTCCGCACTGTCGCCTGATAAACAAAGTAAGAGCCTACGGAATATCAGACCAGCTGTGTGGCTGGATTGAAGAGTTTTTAGCAAACAGAACACAGCATGTTGTTATCAATGGAGAGACGTCTACAGACGTTAAGGTAACCTCTGGCGTGCCACAGGGGAGTGTTATGGGACCATTGCTTTTCACAATATAAATAAATGACCTAGTAGATAGTGTCGGAAGTTCCATGCGGCTTTTCGCGGATGACGCTGTAGTATACAGAGAAGTTGCAGCATTAGAAAATTGTAGCGAAATGCAGGAAGATCTGCAGCGGATAGGCACTTGGTGCAGGGAGTGGCAACTGTCCCTTAACATAGACAAATGTAATGTATTGCGAATACGTAGAAAGAAGGATCCTTTATTGTATGATTATATGATAGCGGAACAAACACTGGTAGCAGTTACTTCTGTAAAATATCTGGGAGTATGCGTGCGGAACGATTTGAAGTGGAATGATCATATAAAATTAATTGTTGGTAAGGCGGGTACCAGTTTGAGATTCATTGGGAGAGTGCTTAGAAAATGTAGTCCAGCAACAAAGGAGGTGGCTTACAAAACACTCGTTCGACCTATACTTGAGTATTGCTCAGCAGTGTGGGATCCGTACCAGATCGGGCTGACGGAGGAGATAGAGAAGATCCAAAGAAGAGCGGCGCGTTTCGTCAGAGGGTTATTTGGTAAGCGTGATAGCGTTACGGAGATGTTTAGCAAACTCAAGTGGCAGACTCTGCGAGAGAGGCGCTCTGCATCGCGGTGTAGCTGGCTGTCCAGGTTTCGAGAGGGTGTGTTTCTGGATGAGGTATCGAATATATTGCTTCCCCCTTCTTATACCTGCCGAGGAGATCACGAATGTAAAATTAGAGAGATTCGAGCGCGCACGGAGGCTTTCCGGCAATCGTTCTTCCCGAGAACCATACGCGACTGGAACAGGAAAGGGAGGTAATGACAGTGGCACGTAAAGTGCCCTCCAGCACACGCCGTTGGGTGGCTTTCGGAGTATGAATGTAGATGTAGATGTAGATGTAGATTAAGATCGAGTACATCTGAATGTACTTATCTCTAATTTGTCATTATCACGCACAGGTTTAAATTAGTTTGGGTTTATTGGTATTGCTTTCTTGCTAATAGACAGATTGTTTAAAACAGGGTGAGGTAAATATGCAGATACACGTAATCAGATACCCAGTCAGGCATAATACCTTACTTTAGACATAAACGTTACAAAGTTCTGTAGTTAAACTCCACTGTCTATTGCTTCTATTTCTGCGCTACTTTTGAGTCATAATGTTTAGACAGTGATGGACTCCCTTTACGAGTTGCACAGTTATTGTTCCATTACTATTCACAAATATTTTCCCGACGTACAATGTTTGACAAAAAGTGTGAAGTATGCAGAAGGGAAAGAGGAAATGAAATTTAGCGTCACAGTTTGAGAGGGCATATGACGGTATTTCAGTGATTACAAAATCGAGTCAGATTTACGAAGAACTTGGCAATATGAGCCCTCTTATCAGTATGGCGCTGCATCCGCTCTAAACTGAATGCGTGCGTTGATCCCGTCGGGAAGGGTGTCATAAAGCCGTTGTGCTCTTTCCTGAGGCAAGCGGACCCACAGCTGTTGTAGCTTGTCTTTGCTACCGTGGATTTCGGCACTGGGATGGAGCTGAAGTCAGAGCTGGTCCCACACTTGTGTCGGGGACAGATCTAGGGATCTTGCTGGAGACGGGAGTACCTCAACATCACGTAGACAGTTCATAGACACACGTGCATTGTCTGGACGAGCACTGTCCTGCTGAAAAATGACACCACGATACTGTCGCATGAGATGTTACATATGATGACGCAGGTTGTCTGAGATGTACCGTTGTGCTGTCACAGTTCCTTCAGTCACTCACTGTCGTGACTAGAACCCATACCTGATGGGTTCCCACACAATAAAACCACGAGTAACATCGCTGTACCTCTCCAAAACACTGGAAGAATGAAACCCCTCTCCCACACTCGCCAATGACGGCCATCCGACGTAGTGCAGAACTGAGAGTCATCGGTGGAGACAGTGCGACGTCATTCATCTGCAGACCTTTCTTCCCAGTCACGGTGACATTCCAGACCCAGTCGTTAGGGTTTGGCGTTAACGGTAGCCTGCGGATGGGACTGTAATTCCCTAGTCCAGTTGTTGCTAGTCTCCAGCAAATGGTGCGGGCTGACACAGAATATTGCAAGGAGTACGTTATTTTTTCCTGGACGGCAGACACTTGTGTGAAGGGGTAACGATGTGCTTGGTGCACAACACGGCTATCCTCCGTTGTGGTGGACCAGAACTTTGAAGACAAATTTGCTTGCCTTCACATTCCCATGCATTCGACCATGGCGCCGCTGTCACATCCGAATGCCCCACAAATCTGGATACTGCGCGATCCGCCCTACGGGCCAAATGGAGACCTACTGTGTGACCCCTTTCAAACTCTGTCAAGTGCTGATAACGCTACCTCACACGATACACTGCATCTGTGTTTCCTTCTCAATGATCACTCAACTTCTCAGGCTGTTCACGTCGCTTATGTGCCCTACCAGGACTGGTAACAACACTAAACACGAATGGGTATTTGACTGTTTTCTGGAAAATGTCTTAAATGAATAATTATGCCATTTTAAGCTCCTAACATACTTTTTAATCGTCTTTAATTTCAGTACTCTTTTACAAAAACGGAAATTAAATTAAAATAATTTAAAAGCCCGTAAAACGCGCCATTCGAGTCATGAGATGCCTGTGACGTCACTGGCTACCTCGCTGCTTCTATTGTCATAATGCTAAATCACAGTGATGACTTGGTTTGGAATTTACGTTTCGGAAACTGGGTTACAAATGGTGTGTAGTACCATGCTACAAGTGCAGCTATAAAAATTCCTGAAAAGTTATTTTTGAGTGTCCCACGGAACGAGAAGATGCGTAAAATGTGGTTGCACTGTACCAGTAAATTGCCGCAACGTCGACGCACAAGTTCACTACCTTAATGAAAATATGTGTTGCACTGTGAAGTTAATGTTAACTTACCTCCGAGATATGCTCTCCCACTGTTACAACGAAGGATACCGTCAGTCATCGAAATTAAACTCCTAGTGAAAATTGCCGCTTTACCAAACCACACCTCAATTATTCGTTGCCCAATTGTTACAGCGGTAGACCGTCGAATTTATAAGATGATGTCCATAGATCGCCGGTTCGAATCTAACCCGAAAGAACATTTTAACTTATTTGTGAAACGACTCGACAATCCTCTCATATGAGAACCAAATCACAACTACAAAACTTCGCCACATCGATCAGAAACTACTGTGTTTTCCTAGCTGTTTACATGCGCTTACATTTGCGATCACTGTTCACACACGTCACATTCAAAAGGATATTTCCTAGTTAATGTGACCAGGTACTTCTTATGTTATTGGAAATAATGTTTTTTTATCTTCGTGCTATCCAGCTAGGATCCTTGTTGCTTAAACTTTTGCAGTTTTATCATCTTACATAACGATGAAGTAAATCTGCCTCAGACGTTAACGTTAGTTTACACTCACAAACACCACAGCCCTTACATTTGTGTCACGCACATGTTTTACATGCTTTGTATTTTTTCTTATAACCTCATCATTCTTCACCTCGTTTTACTGTGAGCGTATGGCGATATCTTCACTACTAGCAATTCTTTCCAAAAAAAGTTAATTGTTTGTTCGCAAAGTAAATGCATTTATCCTCTGTTGTCCATTTCTCAGACTAAGAATACTGTGAAGCTACAGTATATACAATACATCCCACAGTCGAGACAGCTGCTACAACCAGTTCTTGCTAATACTATTTTCGTATTTCGTGTAAAATGTTTTAGAAATATGACCCTTCCAGGATTCGAACATGTGACTTGGCCATACTATTCGTCGAGCCACCGAGCGACTGCTGGAGGCAGGGTCTCTGCTGGGTGTCTTCTATAGAGGAAATCAGCATTGCGTTTTGCCAAAAATAATTCTATTATGCTTTGGGTCGTAGCTTATGACTGATAGTCGACAATCTTATTATGATATAACGGACCCATTTGCAAAAGTTCTACAATTCCTTAGTTTTCATCGGACCATGTCTTCTGGGTGCTTCATTTCTTTTTCTTTTTTTTTCTTCTTTTTTATTTTTTGTAATGCTGTATATTTGTCCAGTTTAGTCTGTTTGAACATTCTCTTTTGAAGTCTTAGACAATACACCATTTTCATTTCACTGAGCCAAACCAAGTATTCCCACAAGTTCGGATAAACTGAACTGGAGACATAATTTTCATGACAATCTAGCTCGAATGTCCCAGAGAGAAACTGCAACTGAGGGTATACCGAGACTTCTAACGCATTAATTCACTTGAACTTGCAACGGAGGCGCAAGAAATAGTTTGTGGGACGTCGTCTGTTCCAGTCTCGTACATAAAAGAAAAACTTCACAGCTTTACTAAGAAACTTACTCAACTGTATGACAAATACGCGCCCTTAAAGTTCAGAAAAGTAAGAAGGAAGAATTTAAATGGCTCTAAGCACTTTCGGACTTTAACATCTGAGGTCATCAGTCCCCTAGACTTAGAACTACTTAAACCTAACTAACCTAAGGACATCACACACAGCCATTCCCGAGGCAGGATTCGAACCTGCGACCGGTTCCGGACTGAAGCGCATAGAACCACTTGGCCACAGCGGCCGGCGAAGAACTTAAACAGCTCATGAATCGCATCGGAGTAAAAACTATGGGCCACGCCTTATTACTTACAAGCAGAGGTTGCGAGAAATGAAAAAAAACTAAGGCATGCCCATACACTAACTGACAACAGAAATAGACAAGCTGTCTGCGTGGTCTTGATACAGGCAAAGTAAAAGCTGTAGCTTTTCCCATTGTCCCAATCAATAACCTGAAGCAATACTTCACGTTACCTACAACCACAAACGAAATTGACTCATTGATTACTTCATTGGGGAAAACGACTGTAGCCACAAAAAATTCTGTCTAAAGCACTTTACTTTGCAATACCGTCAAAAAGGCCATCATGCGTATCAGATCAGCATCTACTGGACACTTTGGCGTCACATCCAAATGCTGAAGCTTATTGTTGATCCACTAGCGTCCACTGTAACAGGTATCTTCAAACACTCCATAATCACAAGTGTTGCCCCTGAGGCCCGGAAACAGGGACTAGTTAAAACCACTAACTAAAGAGGACGTTGCCACAATACCTTCTGATTACCGACTTATTTGTATTATTCCTGCACCGTCCAAGGCCTTAGAATATATAATGCATGACCGGTTAACAAAGCACCTAACTACAAACAACCTACTAGACAGATACCAATCAGGTTTCTGTGTTCGCAGCGCAACATCTGCCTTAATGAAAGCAACAGATAACCTGTAGCTTGCCATCGATGCACAAAAGGAGACTATCATGAGCTTCCTACCCTTCAGAAAAGCCTTTGACAATGTCTACTTCGACATTTTACTTGTCAAACGTAGTAGCCAAAATTTCTCGCCAAGTGCAGCGCAATGGTTTCGCTCATACTTGACATCTCGCCAGCACTGCGTCATGTTTGGCACCATAAAGTCACACTGAAAAGGCAGATAGTATAAGACGTCCCCCAGGTTTCAGGTTTAGGTCCTATACTCTTTTCACTGTTAAGTAGCAGACGTGTCATCAGTTTTGTTCTACTGAAAATATCACATGTACACTGATGACTCCAGTTGTATCTAAGTGAAAAACCAATAAATCTCAGACAGCTATCGATAATCAATACCAACCTATGTGCACTATAAAAATAGGTACAGGAAGTAGGGTTAAAGCTCAGTCCATATAGCGGTATTGGTTGGTCCTTATAGGCTCATTGGCTCGAAGTATCGTGTGTCCCCACCATCTTTAACCTTAAATGAGACAAATATCAACGTCTCTCCTTCAGCAAAGAGTTTAGGAGTAATGATAGCTGAAAATCTACGTTTGACGGAGCACGTAACTGCAGCGTGCAAGGCATCAGCATCTCTTCATGCTTAACAAAAATATAAAAAACTCTTCCCTCTTGACGTAGAAAAGATATTGTATGAACACATATACTTCCAATTATCGATTGCAGCGATGTTATCTTGCAAGGCATTTCTTAGGAAAGCTCACGATGCTTGGAACTGGCTTTAAATGCGTGTGTTCGTCGTATCTGTGATGTTTGATTCTTTGATCGCCTTTCACCATCATACGTACAGCTATCCTGGCTGCGTGCTGATAAGTACAGTGATTTCCATATCCTCTGTCTTCTCTACTGTCTTATCAATGAACACTGTCCTTCATATCTCTCCTCGATCCTTCCACAGAACTCGCTATATCAGAATACATCTATTTTGTAAATCTATGAGTCTTCTTATATTTGCCACTATCATTATTCATATTATTGTCTGTATTATTATTATTATTATTATTATTATTATTATAACTATTAGTGGGAATAGCTCCGATAGTACAAGTACTGCCTGTATTAACTTCAATAGTTCATTATTTGTATAATTTTCTTCAGGACACTCAAATGATTTTAGTACTAGCTCTCAGATTATAATTGTTATTTCTTAGGTAACTATGATGTAAAAAATGTACTGTATACTTGAAACTCTAGTCTGATGTAATCAGACCAAGTTAAATAAATAAACATCGATAAGAGTACCTCTGCAATGTGTGGTCTTGGGAAAGATGTTCATAAATTAACTAATAATGCACTTTTGGGCAAAACTATGGAAAATGTTGGAGACTGCCGCGAAACTGACTTGGTTACCCGTTGGAGCGACGTTACGACGTGACAGAATATATTTCCAGGTCAAATTTTAAACATCTCACAATCTTAAATAAAGAATTCATCGTACCGGAAATGGCGAAAGTTTCGATAGAGTTCACAGAACCTGTTTTGTATGTATATGTGTATTACACCTATTTAGACTCAATATGTACCGGTTTCATTATGAGATTGCAAAAACACGTTTTGCTGACCCAAAGTTGCTTTATGTGGACGTGGGCAGCTTAATCTGTTGAATTCGGGGTTGCGATCCATATGAAGTTGTAAGATGGCAAGAACTATTCCCCTTACAAGAAGTCATTAAAGATCACCTAACTCACGTTGAGCGAACAGTTGGGCTGAACAAAAATGACTGACAAGGCACAATGCATCTTGTAGAGGGTATAGTGTGGACGTATTGGAATAATTAATGTCGGGTGGTGGTTTTAAAGTAATTCACACGACATGAAAACTTTGTGGAAACGCGTCGATTTACTGGAGGCTAGTTTACCCCAGGGAAGTATTCGAGTTGACCACCGTGGCCGGCAGGGGAGCGGCGAAGGGAAGCGACAATAGGCAGCTTAGGGTGGCTCAAACTCTTGAGATAGCAGTAACGGTGCGCGGCCTCCAGCCGCCTTAAGATGAGTAACAGTGAGGGGGTGGTTGACCTTGACTCCATGCTGGTGTACCGGGAAACAGAAGGAGAACTTGTACGCCTGTTGATAAATGTCCGTCGTCCCGTTTCCTGTGAAACATGCGAGAAAGCTGCGCAAAGCTACGGTGGAGCGGTCAACAGAGGTCAAAATATGAGTGTTCGTGACTATAGCAACTTCACGCTGAATTCACGGTCCGCAGAGTCTGAAGTAAATCAGGTGAAGAGCGACAGGATGAAATACGCCAGCCTCCAATGGGAACGTAGGACCGAGGAATTTGAAGTACTCTCCTGGGAGACAGAATTCCGGAAAACTTGGTGTTTGTGCAGACGCTAACCTTGATGGGTGGCCTGGGGGGAGCTAAATAGAAGTAAATAGAAGAAGTTGAGAGGAAGGGAAATTTTGTGGGAATTTGTTCACTTCCCAGAGCAGGCATTGGTCGGCGCTAGGAAGCGACGCATAATTAACGCGACTTGAGCTGCAATTGGCGTAAGTGATTTTGCTGGAGGGGAAACCGAGGCAAAGAGCGGACTGGCAGAAGTCTCGGTAGAGGTCTTCCGTTCCCAGCTTGCCTAGAGTGCGGACGTGGCGTTCTTTACTCACCTTGCCTGAGAAAGAGTGAGCATCTCTGCAGTTTAGGACTTAGCAAATGGAACGATTGAGCTTGGAGATAGAAAATTTTGGTTCAGCTATGTACTGAGCAAGATAGCTAGGAGTGAATAGACGAGCGCAGCCTTGCAGCACCACGAGGTCGGCCGACGTCCACACAACGACGCCGCGCCGCCACGCTGTATTCGGTGATATTGCGCCCGCTCCAGCCACTGATTAATTTGTTGGATCACGTCGGCAAAGTTTCCACGAGGGTTTCATCGGCCATGTACTGTAGAATTCTTCTCGCACTTCGCATTACGCCTGGGTCTGTCGATAGGAATTACTTTTCAGTTATCGAGCTTTGCTCCACGCAAACGCAATTTATTACGACTACCTGTTAGGAGAGTCATGCAATGTGATGACTGAAGGTCGTGAGTTAAAATAAATCTGTGCTAATCGACTGCATCTTTTTTCAGTCAAGTAGTTGAAATCCCAAGTCACTTTCTTAATTAATTTTATGTTCACATTTGCATCTGGTGTTCAATAGCTGAATATAACATCAATGTGCACCCCTTTTTAATTAAAAAGGGATCAATTCTGAACTAGTTAATGTCAACACTGCCACCACAGTTCAATCAGGAGTCACAGGGCCATATTACTTTTTTGCGTTATCCGATATTGCGGCAGTTTTGCACTCTCTGTTGATCGGTTAGTCAATTAGTTGGGGTGAACACACGCCAAAACCAGCTAAGTGACGGGTGGGGTGTTACAAAGTAATAAGGTCACCCTGATGCATTCGACATATTTGTATATGCAGCCGACAATCATTACAAACTGGAGCCGGCTAACAATAAGTTTATCAGCTTCATGCAATATAAGGGCAATGGGTTGCAGATTATGGAGTTTGTAGGTCTCTGCTCGAAAATGTACACATATTATACAGAGACAGGTGCCACAGAGACACAGGCTACAGCCGGCCGCGGTGGTCTAGCGGTTCTAGGCGCTCAGTCCGGAACCGCGCGACTGCTACGGTCGCAGGTTCGAATCCTGCCTCGGGCATGGATGTGTGTGATGTCCTTAGGTTAGTTAGGTTTAAGTAGTTCTAAGTTCTAGGGGACTGATGACCACAGCAGTTAAGTCCCATAGTGCTCAGAGTCATTTGAACACAGGCTACAGGTGTGCGCACAGTCTCAATGACTCTCGAGGTTGACAGTTACTTTAAGTGTGGTGTCGGCAGTTCTCCATCTAATCCTGAACATATGGTGCACCAAGTGAATATTCAGTCAAGAACACATGTGGTGCATACTGCACCACAGCTGAAATCGGCCTGTCATGCCATGACGATTACCAGGTCATTTGTGCTGACAAGATTAGGACCTTCCTGTAAGGAAATTATTAACTTGAGTGATAAGAGTGGATGTATGTGTTTATGCACAGTGAAAATGTGTGTGTGTTTATTTGGAATAGTATGCCTTACTTATCACAGTGCGTATACACAGCGTGAGTCTCGTAAGTCGTCACACCCCTTTTATTCCGTAAACGGTTACACATATCGAAACGTGGTTTTCGACTAATGTTAGAGCGTCGAGGGACACGTATATTTTTGTTTGGTTAATACATTTAGCGCTGGTACCAACTGAGATACTGAAGTAAGCAGATCTTTTTTAAAGATACGCGGTTCGTATACTTTGTATAACTGCATTCGATAACTCTTGAGAAGACAATTACCGTATATAGCGTTTGTTAATGTTGATGTTAACACCTGTCGTAAAAATGCGAGGAATGTCCTAGAATGTGAAAGCGCAGTGGGCGGAAATGGCATTTGCGGTGCAAACACTGCCAACCAGGCGCCTCGGAGCAGGCTGCGTAGTTCTATACCGTAAGGTAAGCCTGCGCTACGAGAATAAAACTGTATTTCCCCTTGAACCAACTTACGACCTAGATACAGGTTAACCTACGAATGATGTATATGGAAGTACGACATAGGCTACAATCTAGCGTATCACAAAGGGCTTGTTGTTGTTGTTGTCTTCAGTCCTGAGACTGGTTTGATGCAGCTCTCCCTGCTACTCTATCCTGCGCAGGCTCCTTCATCTCCCAGTACTTACTGCAACCTACATCCTTCTGAATCTGCTTAGTGTATTCATCTCTTGGTCTCCCTCTACGATTTTTACCCACCACGCTGCCCTCCAATGCTAAATTTGTGATCCCTTGATGCCTCAGAACATGTCCTACCAACCGGGCCCTTCTTTTTGTCAAGTTGTGCCACAAACGTCTCTTCTCCCCAATTCTGTTCAATACCTCCTCATTAGTTATGTGATCTACCCATCTAATCTTCAGCATTCTTCTGTAGCACCACATTTCGAAAGCTTATATTCTCTTCTTGTCTAAACTATTTATCGTCCATGTTTCACTTCCATACATGGCTACATTCCATACAAATACTTTCAGAAACGACTTCCTGACACTTAAATCAATACTCGATGTTAACAAATTTCTCTTCTTCAGAAACGCTTTCCTTGCCATTGCCAGTCTACATTTTATATCCTCTCTACTTCGACCATCATCAGTTATTTTGCTCCCCAAATAGCAAAACTCCTCTACTACTTTAAGTGTCTCATTTCCTAATCTAATTCCCTCAGCATCACCCGATTTAATTCGACTACATTCCATTATCCTCGTTTTGCTTTTGTTGATGTTCATCTTATATCCTCCTTACAAGACACTGTCCATTCAGTTCAACTGCTCTTCCAAGTCCTTTGCTGTCTCTGACAGAATTACAATGTCATCGGCGAACCTTAAAGTTTTTATTTCTTCCCCATGGATTTTAATACCTACTCCGAATTTTTATTTTGTTTCCTTTACTGCTTGCTCAATATACAGATTGAATAACATCAGGGACAGGCTACAACTCTGTCTCACACCCTTCCCAACCGCAGCTTCGCTTTCATGCCCCTCGACACTTATAACTGCCATCTGGTTTCTGTACAAATTGTAAATAGCCTTTCGCTCCATGTATTTTACCCCTGCCATCTTTAGAATTTGAAAGAGAGTATTCCAGTCAACATTGTCGAAAGCTTTCTCTAAGTCTACAAATGCTAGAAACGTAGGTTTGCCTTTCCTTAATCTAATTTCTAAGATAAGTCGTAGGGTCAGTATTGCTTCACGTGTTCCAACATTCTTCGGAATCCAAACTGATCTTCCCCGAGGTCGGCTTCTACCAGTTTTTCCATTCGTCTGTAAAGAATTCGCGTTAGTGTATCCTCCCAGATTTACGTGAGCTGAAAAACAGGAATCAACTGTTCTTTCTTCGGAAATAGAGAGGTCTTATACGCTGCGTAACTGCAGCTACTGAATTAAATATTTAAATGTTAGAAGGAAGATTTGTCCTACCTTTTCCTGTACGTGACTGTATGCTTCTTGAGGTAAAATACATGCTATCGGACAACTGTCTCAGCCTGCACTGCTCTAAATTATATCCCAAGGGATACATTCGTTGAACTCAACATTTTATTAAAAATACTTTGGTGACCACCTGTACACCGCAAAATAAATATTATTTTTCACGAAACGTCGTTTCATGCTGAATTTAAGCGCGTAATGACAGTGTTTCCAGCTACGTGCAAGACACATTGTTGACTTATTTGACACTGGAATGCAATTTCGTAGACACGTAAATGAATTAAACAGTTCAGTAACATTGATTTAGTAACCACCGAAATCACGAAACACAAATATCGTCTTCCGAAAAAATAACTTTATCCTTTATTTAAGCATGTGTTGACCGTGGACTGAATGGCACATTTGCAGTCACCGTTCGAAAGAACGATGAACCAATGTAATTACAGTGTTTGATACAGTATAGCATGCACTGGTGATTCGACGATACATATCGTCTGGTGCAGTTGGGGATAGTAGAAGGTAGTGGGGTTACGACTATAATTTTGATCTCAAATTGATATGCAAATTAATTAAATTGATAAATTAACCACCCACGCCCCCGCCCACTCCCCACCCCAGACCACACCCACACCCACACCCACCCCCAGATGATATCACGTGTTTTCTCAGTTGCATGTGTGCCCAGCCCCCTCCTCCACCTCCCCCCTACCCACCCACCCCCCCAACCTACACTATTGGCTGGAATTTCGAATTTTGGCGGGAATTTCAAATTTTGGTAGGAATTTCGAATTTTGGTAGGAATTTCGAATTTTGATGGGAATTTCGAATTTTCGTAGGTATTTCTTGGTACGAGGGTTGTGCTGACATCCCAACCAGCAACTGACGGAAATTAAAATTGGCGATATCCTTTCCGGGACTGGAACACTGGTCCCTTTGGGCGGAAAGCCCAAGTGTACCCCCTACCACAATTAAACCAGCAGAGGCTCTTCCAATCGACGGGAAATTAAAAAAATGACGGTGCCCTTTCTGGAACTCGAACTCTGGTGCTCCTGGATAGAAAGCCCAAGCGCACCCCCAATACATGGAAACTGTCCAGATGCGGGAGAGGAAGGTTAGATTAGTGTACTTTATTTATTTTGGTCGGGAAACTGACGCAAACATCGTTCCTAATTACGTAATTAATCACAAAGATTGGGCCTAATTACACAACCATGTGCAAAGTACTACACAATGACGCCATAAAAGCGCAATACACCATAAATCTTTATAAAGATAAAACAGATTTCAGCTGTTTGTAACTGACAGACTATAAAAGATAGAAACACATTGCGCATGTCACTAAATACAGGGAGGTTCAAAGTTTTGACACGTCTGCGATGTTGTTTGTTTGTAGTAACATGGGATTACACCACAAGAAAGATCATTTTGTGTGTTGGAAATTTCATGAAGTCACCCATTGTTCAAGCGCAACGTGCATTCCGGCAATGATTCAGCAAGAAGCCTCCTCTGCACAAGCAGACTTTTATGACTGATATACAAAATTCTTGGGAGTTGGTTGTGTATCCAAAAGGGCAGAGAACTCGTTAGCTCCACACTCTGATAAAAATGTCGAGCATAACCGAGTTAAGTTCACATGGCGCCCTAGGAAGTCCACAAGGTGGGCAAGCTAGAACCTTCATCATCCTCAAACAATGGTGTGGCATGTTTCGAAACCACACTTGCACATAAATCCTTACAAGTTGCAGCTACTGCAGCAGTTGCTTCCTGGTGACCATAACAGATGGTACGAATTTTGCATTTCAGTTCTGCGGGATATTGTTCAAATGTTCAAATTTGTGTGAAATCTTATGGGACTTAACTGCTAAGGTCATCAGTCCCTAAGCTTACACACTACTTAACCTAAATTATCCTAAGGACAAACACACACACCTATGCCCGAGGGAGGACTCGAACCTCCGCCGGGACCAGCCGCACAGTCCACGACTGCAGCGCCCAAGACCGCTCGGCTAATCCCGCGCGGGTTCCGGATATTGAAAAGGACACTTATTCTGAACAACTCATCTTTTCAGACGAATCGAAATTTTATCTACTGGGTGAAGTAAGCCACTAAGGGGATCACAAAATCCTGGGGTTGTCGTCAAATATGAAAGAGACTCACTGAAACTGAATTTGTTCTGTGTCGTTTCTGTTCGCAAAGTTTATGGACTTTTCTTTTTTGTGGAGGAAAATGTGACAGGAGTGCCGCAGCTGGACATGCACCAAAACTGTTTTTTCTCAGCTTCACAAATATTCCAGTGATTTCATTTTATGCACGATGACACCCCACCTCACATTCACGTCGAGATGCGGCGTGATCTTAACAACAGTATCTGACAAAGCTGGATTGGAAGAGATGGACAACAAGACCTTGCTCATTGTTTTCGGCTTCCCAGGTCACCAGACCTCACATCTTGCCATTTTTTCTGTGTGGGTACGTAAAAGACAGAGTCTATGGCTGCTACTATTCAAGAGCTGAGAAATGAATTGTTGAAGTTCTCAATTCGACAAACAGGGATCTGTTGATTCATGTGTGGAATGAAATGAGCTACCAATTCGATGTTTCTAGATCAATTAATGGTGCTAAAGTTGAGTGTATGGTACAGTGTCTGTGCGGACATGAAACTTTGAACCTTCCTCTATCCAGTGACATGCCCAATATGTTTCTATCTCTCATAGTTTGTAATAAACAACTGAAATCTGGTCTATCTTTCTGAATCACCCTTACATGATGCAGTTGGCGTATTACATCATAAGAATGAGTGGAGAAACGAAAAACTGGCAATGTTGCACAATGGGGTCATCGATGACATAATCGGAAATCTTGCAACAATGCATACTGCACCAGTACCAGTACAGCTACACTATTCACGTGGTGTTGCAAAGACTGTTGGAAGTATGCAAAAGACCGAGGCGGGATTTACAAAAATCAATTTTGAAGCTTTCGAAATGTGGTGCTACAGAAGAATGCTGAAGATTAGGTGGGTAGATCACATAAATAATGAGGAGGTATTGAATAGAATTGGGGAGAAGAGGAGTTTGTGGCGCAACTTGACTAGAAGAATGGATCGGTTGGTAAGACATGTTCTGAGGCATCAAGGAATCACCAATTTAGTACTGGAGGGCAGCGTGGAGGGTAAAAATCGTAGAGGGAGACCAAGAGATGAATACAATAAGCAGATTCAGAAGGATGTAGGCTGCAGTAGGTACTGGGAGATGAAGAAGCTTGCACAAGATAGAATAGCATGGAGAGCTGTATCGAACCAGTCTCAGGACTGAAGCGCCGGCCGAAGTGGCCGTGCGGTTAAAGGCGCTGCAGTCTGGAACCGCAAGACCGCTACGGTCGCAGGTTCGAATCCTGCCTCGGGCATGGATGTTTGTGATGTACTTAGGTTAGTTAGGTTTAACTAGTTCTAAGTTCTAGGGGACTAATGACCTCAGAAGTTGAGTCCCATAGTGCTCAGAGCCATTTCAGGACTGGAGACCACAACAACAAGAACAATTTTGAACTTAACCATGTATCATTTCTCAACGTCCTCTGTGAGTATTCTTTAGGATTACATTCTAAGATTCTGTGTCTGTAAACACTAAAAATTGGACGCATATTATATGGAACGTTTTATTCAGATTAGAGTACAGTACCATCTCCTGAAACATCGGTTGGTTATAATTAAACTTTCCCTATGTAACACGTTATAACACGGAAACTAATTACAGTAAGAGGATCAAACTTGGTAGCATTAGTGCCACAGACATGGGGAAGTGAAAAATGCAGAATCAATTCACTTTAAACACTTTTAATGTGCCGCCACGGTACATAATACCATTATAAACCAATACAATTACTGCTACAAAAGGGGGTCAGTATGGCGCCGGCCCGTGTGGCCGTGCGGTTCTAGGCGCTTCAGTCTGGAACCGCGTGACCGCTACGGTCGCAGGTTAGAATCCTGCCACGGGCATGGATGTGTGTGATGTCCTTAGGTTAGTTAGATTTAAGTAGTTCTAAGTTCTAGGGGACTGATGACCACAGATGTTAAGTCCCATAGTGCTCAGAGCCATTTTTTTTTTTTCATTATGGCGTCCAAAAGTGTCCAGAAAAGTCTGAAGCGTAGGGCTGCATTCTGCAGAGCAGAACGAAGCATGTCTGTACACATGCTTGCTACCTCTCTTGATATGCTGGGCTTCAGATCAGCGCATGTGTGAATGTTCCGTTGGTAAACCCTGTCCTTCATGTAGCCCCACAACCAGAAACCACAGGGAGTGAGATCAGGTGATCGCGCCTGCCAGGCATTTGGAAACGATCAGCTGATAATTCGATCGTTTCCAAATCTGTTTCGGAGAAGCAGGTGAACTTCACAAGCGATGTGCGGTGGGGCCCCATCTTGCATGAAAACTGTTGAGTTCAATGCGTTCCTCTCCTGTAGGGCGGGTATGACATACTGGCGAAGCATATCGCAGTAACGCTGGCCATTCACACTGCACGTCCTTGGTCCTTGAGCGCCAACCTGTTCAGAAAAGAATGGGTTAATGACGAACGTAGCCTTGAAGCCACGTCATACGGTGACACGTTCACCATACATAGGAAATGATGCACAGTGACTGGAGGTGAAGATTCCCACACTCGGCAATGCTGTGTTCACCTCACCCGTCAGAGAAAAGTGAGCTTAGTCTGTCCATAGGATAGTCCAGGTCCAGCCCTCCTCAACTTCAGTCCTTGCGAGAAAGTGGAGAGCAAAGTCAACCGGTCGTTGTGTGTCCTCTGATGCAAGCTGCTGTACCGATATGGATCTTGTACAGATACCATTTGAGAATGGTTCGAAGCACCTTCCGTACAGTCGTCCACGGGATGTTCAACTGTCGTGACACAGCACGCGCACTGCCTGACGATTGAGAATTGCTCGCAGCGTTGTCTGCCATAGCGACAGCGACTTCATCAACCACCTGTTGTGCAACCGGTCATCGGCCTTATGCCAGAGCGATGCCCATTTCTCCTGCTGATTCTAACTTCTTCATCATACTCCACACAGCAGGTGGAGAAAGAGAACTCTTCCGTAATCCTTTCAGCCGGCGATATTCTCGAAGTGCAGCTACAGCATAGCTCATGTTCATACGTTAACAAGTGCACTGCGACTGGTCAAGTGTGTGGGGCTGTGAACCACGATGACTGATCACGGCATCCGGTGACCATAGTTGGAACTGGACGGCGGCACTGTGACGCATGGAAACCATGCACCCCCTACCCTGGACATTAATGCTACCAAGGTTGGTACTCGTACAGTAATTGGTTTCTGTGTTATAACGTGTTAAATGGGGAAAGTTTAATTATAACCAGACGGTATCTACTATACTACATTCCAAGGACTTGCTGAATCAATGCCACTCTGAGTCGCTGCTATTTTATGTTCCAGAGGTGGACCAGCTCACTATTTAGCGGGCGATCATAATGTTTTAGTTGATCAGTGTAGTTGTAAACATTTCGCCATTAGTACTATATGCTGTGTGGTGGGACACAGAACATTAGACCACTACACACAGCAGGCGGCTCCACGGGTAGCAGGGGTTGTGTAGCGTGGACTGGGCGGTTTTTTAGGTTAGATGGCCTCGGGCAAGTACAGAAAGGGCAATAGCCTCAAAGGGTGCGGGGCAAAGTCAGGACATGCGGGGACCAAGCAGCAATCGGTATTGTAATTGTAAACTGTCGAAGCTGCGTTGGTAAAGTACCGGAACTTCAAGCGCTGATAGAAAGCACCGAAGCTGAAATCGTTATAGGTACAGAAAGCTGGCTGACGCCAGAGATAAATTCTGCCGAAATTTTTACAAAGGCACAGATAGTGTTTAGAAAGGACAGATTGCATGCAAACAGCGGTGGCGTGTTT
Organism: Schistocerca nitens; assembly: GCF_023898315.1. Lineage (NCBI taxonomy): Eukaryota > Metazoa > Arthropoda > Insecta > Orthoptera > Acrididae > Schistocerca > Schistocerca nitens. The sequence continues at coordinate 380,109,575 of NC_064617.1, forward strand.
GTCGCTGTTAGTGGTAGATTATCCTGTAGTGAAATAGAAGTGGATAGTTCCTGTGAATTATTATGGGTGGAGGTTATACTCAACAACCGAGCTAGGTTAATAATTGGCTCCTTTTACCGACCTCGCGACTCAGCAGCATTAGTGGCAGAACAACTGAGAGAAAATCTGGAATACATTTCACATAAATTTCCTCAGCATGTTATAGTCTTAGGTGGAGATTTCAATTTACCAGATATAGACTGGGACACTCAGATGTTTAGGACTGGTGGTAGGGACAGAGCATCGAGTGACATTATATTGAGTGCACTATCCGAAAATTACCTCGAGCAATTAAACAGAGAGCCCGCATCTCGTGGTCGTGCGGTAGCGTTCTCGCTTCCCACGCCCGGGTTCCCGGGTTCGATTCCCGGCGGGGTCAGGGATTTTCTCTGCCTCGTGATGGCTGGGTGTTGTGTGCTGTCCTTAGGTTAGTTAGGTTTAAGTAGTTCTAAGTTCTAGGGGACTTATGACCACAGCAGTTGAGTCCCATAGTGCTCAGAGCCATTTGAACCAATTAAACAGAGAACCGGCTCATGGAGATAACATCTTGGACCTACTGATAACAAACAGAACCGAACTTTTCGACTCTGTAAGCGCAGAACAGGGAATCATAACAGACCCGAACTTTACGACTCTCTCAGCGCAGAACAGGGAATCGGAGATCAAACGTCCGTTGGAGCATCCCTCAATATGGAAGTAAATAGGAATATTAAAAAATGGAGGAAGTTTTTTCTGTTTAGCAAGAGTAATAGGAGGCAGATTTCAGACTACCTAACAGAGCAAAACGCAAATTTAAACGAAGCCAAAACTTATCAGACAAACAGAAGCTAAACGATGTCGAAGTTAGCGTAAGGAGGGCTATGCGTGAAGCGTTCAGTGGATTCGAAAGTAAAATTATATGTACCGATTTGACAGAAAATCCTAGGAAGTTCTGGTCTTACGTTAAATCAGTAATTGGATCCTTCTCTAAATCCTCGCACGAACAACATCGAGATAAGTGTCCAAAGAATAGAAAAGCAACTGAAATCACTCAACAGAGGATAGTCCACTGGACCTGACGGGATACCAATTCGATTCTACACAGAGTACGCGAAAGAACTTGCCCCCCTTCTAACAGCCGTGTACCGCAAGTCTCTAGAGCAACGGAAGGTTCCAAATCATTGGAAAAGAACACAGGTAGTTCCAGTTTTCAAGAAGGGTCGTCGAACAGATGCGCAAAACCATAGGTCTATATCTCTGACATCGATCTGTTGTAGAATTTTATAACATGTTTTTTGCTCGCGTATCATGTCATTTCTGTAAACCCAGAATCTACCCTGTAGAAATCAACATGGATTCCGGAAACAGCTATCGTGTGAGACCCAACTCGCTTTTATTTGTTCATGAGACCGAGGAAATATTAGATACAGGCTCCCAGGTAGATGCTATTTTCCTTGACTTCCGGAAGGCGTTCGATACAGTTCCGCATTGTCGCCTGATAAACAAAGTAAGAGCCTACGGAATATCATACCAGCTGTGTGGCTGGATTGAAGAGTTTTTAGCAAACAGAACACAGTATGTTGTTCTCAATGGAGAGACGTCTACAGACGTTAAAGTAACCTCTGCCGTGCCACAGGGGAGTGTTATGGGACCATTGCTTTTCACAATATATATATCAATGACCTAGTAGATAGTGTCGGAAGTTCCGTGCGGCTTTTCGCAGATGATGCTGTAGTATACAGAGACGTTGCAGCATTAGAAAATTGCAGCGAAATGCAGGAAGATCTGCAGCGGATAGGCACTTGGTGCAGGGAGTGGCAACTGACCCTTAACATGGACAAATGTAATGTATTGCGAATACATAGAAAGAAGGATCCTTTATTGTATGATTATATGATAGCGAAACAAACACTGGTAGCAGTTACTTCTGTAAAATATCTGGGAGTATGCGTGCGGAACGATTTGAAGTGGAATGATCATATAAAATTAATTGTTGGTAAGGCGGGTGCCAGGTTGAGATTCATTGGGAGAGTCCTTAGAAATTGTAGTCCATCAATAAAGGAGGTGGCTTACAGAACACTCGTTCGACCTATACTTGAGTATTGCTCATCAGTGTGGGATCCGTACCAGGTGGGGTTGACAGAGGAGATAGATAAGATCCAAAGAAGAGCGGCACGTTTCGTCACAGGGTTATTTGGTAAGCGTGATAGCGTTAGGGAGATGTTTAGCAAACTCAAGTGGCAGACTCTGCGAGAGAGGCGCTCTGCATCGCGGTGTAGCTGGCTGTCCAGGTTTCGAGAGGGTGTGTTTCTGGATGAGGTATCGATTATATTGCTTCCCCCTACTTATACCTGCCGAGGAGATCACGAATGTAAAATTAGAGAGATTCGAGCGCGCACGGAGGCTTTCCGGCAATGGTTCTTCCCGAGAACCATACGCGACTGGAACAGGAAAGGGAGGTAATGACAGTGGCACGTAAAGTGCCCTCCGCCACACGCCGTTGGGTGGCTTTCGGAGTATAAATGTAGATGTAGATGTAGATGTAGGGAGACCCTTACGTGCAGCCACGTGAGTAGAAGCAGAAGCGAAATAGAATCGGGTGAGGCCGGCAGCTGTGTCAAGCGCTGCGCGTCTGGGAGCGAGGCTGGCTGGCTAGGTATGCGATGTTCCTGTCAGCGCGGCGCTCGGGTTGTGTATTTGCGCGGACAGGAACGCTCGTCGTAACTCATTTGCTGCCCGCTCAAAGAGGAATTCTCGGCCACTGTTTGACTGCGCACGCAGTCCGTGGTTCGAAAGGCTGCCGCAGCGGTAAACTCGAGTAGCGATTACTGGCGGCAGCCGGGGCGTTTCGGGTGGGGCACAAACAAGCTTTCACTCCCTGTTTGCTCCTCGTTAGCGTTGGCTTACTCAAGAACTTCCATTCCTCAAACGGGAACAGATCACACAAAATAATAATGGCGGTGAGATATTTGATTAGTCCCACGTGGAGTCCGTGTTACGCACAGTCGCAATTCGCAAGTACGTCGCTATATTTTCTTTATATATTTTCTTAACAATAACTTCCTAAGATGACAGTGCTGTGTCAGGCAACATATAAGAAACATACAAGAAGAGATACAGAAGCAAAGTAAACAAAGCAGCCGGAGTGAAGGAAAATGCTGTGGTGGAACTTGAGAGTATACTGCATCTAAATCTTCCCTTAATACATCTTGACTGTATAGGTAAAGGTATGCTGAAAAGAAAAACACTTAATTTACACAAACTAATTGTCCCACAATTTTCCACTGTTGTTTGACTGTGGTTGGATGGAAAGAAAATGTAATTCCACGGTTTCAGTTATACTCTGCTACACTATGTGATCAAAAGTATCAGGACACCCTCAAGAACATACGTTTTTCATATTAGGTGCATTATGCTGCCACCTACTGGCAAATACTCCATATCAGCGAGCTTAGTAGTCATTAGACATCGTGAGAGAGCAGAATGGGGCGCTCCGCGGAACTCACGGACTTCGAACGTAGTCAGGTGATTGGATGTCACTTGTGACTTGTGTCATACGTCTGTACGAGAGATTTCCACACTCCTAAACATCTCTAGGTCCACTGTTTCCGATGTGATAGTGAAGTGGAAACCTGAAGGGGCACGTACAGCACAAAAGCGTACAACCGACAGTTGAAGAAGGTCGTAATGTGTAATAGGCAGACATCTATCCAGACCATCACACAGGAATTCCAAACTGCATCAGGATCCGCTACAAGTACTATAACAGTTAGGCGGGAGGTGAGAAAACTTGGATTTCATAGACGAGCGGCTGCTCATAAGCCACACATCACGCCGGTACATGCCAAACGTCGCCTCGCTGGGTGTAAGAAGCGTAAACACTGGGCAACTGAACAGTGGAAAACGTGTGGAGTACGAATCATAGTACAGAATGTGACGATCCGATGGCAGGGTGTGGGTATGGCGAATGCCCGGTGAACGTCATCTGCCAGAGTGTGTAGTGCCAACAGTAAAATTCGGAGGCGGTGGTGTAATGGTGTGTGCATGTTTTTCATGGAGGGGGATTGCACCCTTTGTTGTTTTACGTCGCATTATCACAGCGTTTCTGAAGAAGAGAGATTCGTTAACATCGAGTATAGATTTAAGTGTCAGGAAGTCGTTTCTGAAAGTATATGTATGGAGTGTAGCCATGTATGGAAGTGAAACATGGACGATAAATAGTTTGGACAAGAAGAGAATAGGAGCTTTCGAAATGTGGTGCTATAGAAGAATGATGAAGATTATATGGGTAGATCACATAACTAATAGGGGGTGTTGAATAGGATTGGGGAGAAGAGAAGTTTGTGGCTCAACTTGACTAGAAGAAGGGATCGGTTGGTAGGATATGTTCTAAGGCATCAAGGGATCACCAATTTAGTATTGGAGGGCAGCGTGGAGGATAAAAATCGTAGAGGGAGACCAAGAGATGAATACACTAAGCAGATTCAAAAGAATGTAGGTTGCAGTAGGTACTGGGAGATGAAGAAGATTGCACAGGATAGAGTAGCATAGAGAGCTGCATCAAACCAGTCTCGGGACTGAAGACCACAACAACAACAACAACATCACAGCACAGATCTACATTGATGTTTTAAGCACCTTCTTGCTTCCCACTGTTGAGAAGAAATTCGAGGATGGCGATTGCATCTTTCAACACAATCGAGCACCTGTTAATAATGCTTGTGGCGGAGTGGTTACACGATAGTAACATCCCTTTAATGGTCTGGCCTGCACAGAGCCCTGACCTGAATCCTACAGAACACCTTTGGGATGTTTTAGAACGCCAACTTTTTGCCAGGCCTCACCGACCGACATCGATATCTCTCCTCAGTACAGCACTCCGTTAAGAATGGGCTGCCATTTCCCAAGAAACCTTCCAGCACCTGATTTAACGTATGTCTGTGAGACTGGAAGCTATCATCAAAGCTAAGGGTGGGCCAACACCATATTGAATTCCACCATTACCGATAGAGGGTGTCACGAACTTGTAAGTCATTTTCAGCCAGGTGTCAAGTTATTTTGATTACTTAGTTTATCTTGTGTCTATATACAATTTTTTTATCTTTACTGTTGAGTGTTTTGACTGTAATATCGTGGTACTCTTTTCCATTTATTGTGTGATTTTATTTTAAGTTGTGTGCACACATGACCAGGGGATACGCTTGTGATGGACTTGCGAGAAACGACCGAAAGTGGTGATATTAGAGTGACATAGCAGTGTTTATACTGAAGCAACGCTCTGAGCCACTTTTAGAAACTAACACCAAACCTCCAGATGTCAGTGATATCCGTACCAAACATTTTATACCATAGTGTATCAACCAGAACTCTGATATAGTTTGTGCTGTGTGCTGTCGTCCAGGAGGAGGTGCGTGAGCAGCACAGGAAAATCATAATTGTGAGCATCTGTCGCGTAGAGCGCCCGTGGGGAAGTTGGTATGGCGTTAGTTTGTCGTACGAGGGGTGCCAGTTTCGAGCCCTCGTGCTGACAGTTCATGTACTGTAGTACGCGTGAAACTGTGATGGTTGGTTGGTTGGTTGGTTTGGGGAAGGAGACCAGACAGCGTGGTCATCGGTCTCATCGGATTAGGGAAGGATTGGGAAGGAAGGCGGCCGTGCCCTTTCAGAGGAACCATCCCGGCATTTGCCTGGAGTGATTTAGGGAAATCACGGAAAACCTAAATCAGGATGGCCGGACGCGGGATTGAACCGTCGTCCTCCCGAAGGCGAGTCCAGTGTCTAACCACTGCGCCACCCCGCTCGGTGAAACTGTGATACGGGATATGTTCCTGACAGGTAAAAAGACTGTTCGGAGTTTATAGAACTGTTCTATTGGCAGTCTGCTTTCGCTTCGTTTATTTGAAAGTAGCAAACCTATAGAGAACATTTATAGTTTCACAGAAGAACAAAGAAACAAGTGCATCACCGGTGTGGAAATATTAATAGTAGTAATAATATCAGCAACAGTAGCAATAATATTTGACTAGTAGATGGCTGCACAGCTGTCCTTTTACATGTCAGGAACATGTTTTTCCCTGTAAGCGTCGTATGTCCTGCAGTACAAAAACTGCCATAACCAGGTATCGAACCGGGATTCTTGTTACGACGAACTAACGCTCTACTGGCCTCTCTCGCGGAATCCCCAGATGACACACGCTCAGACTTATGCTTTTCCTGTGCTCAGTTGGTAATATGGTACTTATAACTTAGCGTTTACGCCAGTTCTCTTGGTATTTTTGTTGATACTCTATCGATATACGACGTTTGGTATCGATATGACTGTCTGACATCTGGAGGTTAGGGTGTGGACAGCGATCAGAGCGTCGCTTATGCCTGCTTCAGTTTGGTTCGGTGGCATCGAGAATGAATGTCGAAAGTTTTATTGCTGAATTGTTGGTCATACCTGCACTGCTGGGCCAGACAGACAATAACCATCATACTACGAATAATCAGTTAAATTCGAAAAAAAAATTATTTTACAGTGACCAGCAGTCTCCTCAACGGCGATTTTTTAAAGAATCAAACGCCCCTGACTACTTTGCAAACCAGTTAATGCGTTACTTATTGCTGGAAATTACTGGATGGAGCAATACATAAAATAAGGAAAAGGCAACCACTCGCCTATAGCGGACAGATGTGTAGACCACAAAAACACGTAACAGAAAACAGTATTCAACTACCTTTAGAGCACAAGCTCTTTTTCTTTTCCTCGCAAAACTACACACATTCACACACACGACTGTACAGACAGCCAAAGATACTCTCTCGTTGAGCCGGTAACACGTCGAATATTTCTGCTTAAGCGTATAAAACATATATGTTCGAACATGTAAAACCCTAATTGTTTCGGTTTTGTACTTTTATTTGCTCTCCGTTTTAAGAAAAGCACGATTTCACGCATCTTAATGTTTATGACGCGATACCTCCTGGATTATGTGTCCTATAATGATATAATTTTGCAGGTACATTAAGTATGTGGACACTGTCCACTATACGTGTTACGAATAGAGTTAGTATTAGAGAAGTAATAAATTGAAAGTCACGCCTAATGCTGAAGTTTTGTTGCATCAACAGCGAAAATATAGAAAGCGATAATGTTTATTCCTTTCACTTTTTTGTGGATGGTGTCAGCGAGAAAAAATTAGAGAAGGTTTGAAATCATGTGTAGAGTTCGTTGGAAGTCTCTAAGTGCCCTCGTAATCAAATACTGGATGAATACAGTTTGGGTAATTTGCGCATGATGAGTACACTGCCCAAAGATCTCGTATACACAGTTTCTAACTATAATACTTCTCATATTGTATTACACCTTGAACGCAAGATATCTCTTAATGAGTATATTGTGGCAGGAATTTAAATTTTTAAATTAGGTTAATAATTATATGAAATGTTGAAAATCAAATTTGTGTTGCTTCTGGAACCCGTTATACAGGCAACCTGCAACAGGGATCAGGTGACCGTTTTAGCCGTTTAGTAATACACAAGAGGTTATAACCTCCGTGGTAACATAGATGAGTGTAATAACTAACTCTGGATTCTGACAAAGATAAGTTTTGTTTGAAAAGATCAGAAATTTTGCGCCCCATTACTTCGGTTTTCCGGATAAAGTTTCCTTAGGAGACACAATTTTTGATTGTGAAGTCGTTGTCACTTTATGTAAGCAATTGCAGTCAAGAATATTGTTGAGCTCATCTATAGCATTTTGTAGTTATGAGCCCAGTATTCTCCATTTTGAATACAATATACAACGTGGTCAGAAACTGTTTGAAAAATTTGGAAGACTCTCACAGGGTAGGGTGTACTGAGAACTGTCAAGAAAAAATAGTCGATGAGTTGCGCCGTTTCCGAGTTGATTAGCACTGAGGCTGGCCAATAAGGCGGCTGCGCCAGAGACTATGTCACCCAACGCGTCCTTCGTCTGGTTTCCTAAACCCGAACGAAAAAGCGATACAAATATTGGACATGGGACAGTAGAAAGAATAGAACCCGAGCCAAGGGCTGAGCAGTCTCGTGCGCTATCCTTTTCGCTCTAAGAACAGCTGACACTACTTCTATCTGGTGGGCCACTTGGTAATGTGCGCGCAACGGCCTGATTGACAGACCTCAATGCTAATTAACTCGGAAACGGTGCAATGTATCGAATTTTTTCCTTAACAGTTATTTCTCAGCGCACCCTACCCTGCAGCACTCTTACAAGCATTTCAGACTGTTTCTGACCTCCCTTTATACCGGTTGATTATAATTAAACTTTCAAAACGCTGTAGAAATAACACCACTGGTCAGAATGACGTCAAATTGCAACGGAATATTATCGGAGAAGGGTGAAAACGTATGGCATAAGAAAAAAAATAGTGTGAAAATTGATCAATAGATGGCGCTGTGTGTGTAAGAATACGTAAATGAAAACACATGTCATGCGAACGACCCATTGAAGCTGGTATAAGCAAGCCGGGTACACGGCTTTTCCTCCTTTCGCGTCTGCGACGTTTGCCATGACTGTCTCAATGCAGGATCGCGATCTGCTTGTAAAGCTGTATTACAAGAATGACGACTGTGCACAGGTCGCTATGCAGAAGCTCCGGACACCGAAGGGTTTGAAAAAAGGCGTTGGTCCGATGACTCCCATGGGTCTGGAGAAAATGATCTGGAAATTCGAAAAGACGGGTTCTTTTGGTGTGAAACCTGGTAGAGGGAGACAAAGAATTGTTTCGACGTCAGTGGAAGCAGTGGCCACAGCAATGCAGGAAACGACGAGTGGCGGTGTGCAAACGTGTAGTGCACGGAGAATTACCCGAACATTGGACATACCCGTGAGCACGGTGCGTAAAATCTTACGAAACACCCTTCTTTGCTATCCATTCAAAATTACCCATGTGCACGAGTTGCTTCCTGTTGACCTGTCAGCAAGAGAAAAAAAAATGGTTCAGATGGCTCTGAGCACTATGGGACTTAACTTCTGAGGTCATCAGTCCCCTAGAACTTAGAACTACATAAACCTAACTAACCTAAGGCCATCACAAATATCCATGCCCGAGGCAGGATTCGAACCCGTGACCGTAGCGGTCGCGCGGTTCCAGATGGTAGTGCTAGAACCGCTCGGCCACCTCGGCCGGCGCCAGCAAGAGAGACCTTTGCTTTAGAATTTCATGCTCTCATGGAAGTGGACAATGATTGGCGTGGAAGATTCTGTGGACAGACGAAGCCCACTTCCATCTGACAAGGTATGTCAATACACAGAGTTGTCGAATATGGGCAACGGAAAATCCACACGCAAATCATCTAGTACCACTTCATATTCAAAGATCACTGTGTGGTGCGGGCTTACGGCATTATTTATCATAGGGCCATATTTTTTCGAAGACACAGGTGCTTCCGGTCCTGTTACCTGTACCGTCACTGGTAAACGCTGTAAGTGTCTTTTGCGCAACCACGTCATTCCAGCTCTCCAACAGCGTGCGTGTGTGGATGGGATCATTTTTAGGCAAGATGTCGCGTCTCCGCACCATTGCAAATCCATTAAAGCAGCTGCTGAAGCGCCATTTCGGAAATACTAGAATTATCAGCCACCATTTCCCTACAGCCTGCTCGTCCCGATCACCTGATTTTAATCCGTGTGACTTCTGGCTGTGGGGCTCTCTGAAAGATGTTGTCTTCAGTGTTCCGATTGCAAACTTACCTGCACTGAAGGCACACATTGCGTAACACATTCTGAACGTGACCCCAGAAACATTTCGATCAGTTGTGGAACATGCTGTTTCTCGATTTCAACTTGCTGCAGAAAACAATGGACAGCATACTGAACATGTTTTGCGTCAGTCACCCGGAAATTGGGCAATGGCATTGCCACAGTGGATACACCGGTTCGCGTGAGATCACCGAAATTAAGCGCTGTCAGGCGTGGCCGGCACTTGGATGGATGACCATCCAGGCCGCCATGCGCTGTTGCCATTTTTCGGGGTGCACTCAGCCTCGTGATGCCAATTGAAGAGCTACTCGACCGAATAGTTGCGGTTCCGGTCGCAGAAAACCATCACAATGACCGGGAGAGCGGTGTGCTGACCCCATGCTCCTCCTAATCGCATCCTCAACTAAGGATGACACGGCGGTCGGATGGTCCCGATGGGCCACTTGTGGCCTGCCGACGGAGTGCTTCTTCACCCGGAAATAAATAATCTGATTTGATTTTGAGTGATGCTTTTTATGCGGCTTTTGCCTCAGGACAATTAAAGACGAATGTGATTGATGGTCTTTATGCGGTTTTTGGCCTGAGGACAATTAAAAAGCCGTTTTTCGCATCGGATGTGATATGAGCTTGCCGTGGTGGATTGGCTTACGTAACTAACAGTATCACACCTGTACACCCATGCACACTGTGAGGTACAGTTTGTTTAACGTCAAACGCACACCTTAGGCATTGTAGTATGATTCATTTGTCATTTGTAGTCGACCACTATTAAATTATGATGCTTACAGCGCCATCAATTGCTACATTTTGTAACTATTTATTTTTCTTCTGCCACAAGTTTTCCCCCTTCTCCGATAATATTCTGTTGCAATTTGACGTCATTCTGACCAGTGCTGTTATTTATACAACGGTTTGAAAGTTTAATTTTAGTTATAATGACCCTGAATAAGGCAAATTCAACAGCTCTTCATGATAGAATTAACTTAATATTGGAGTACTGGTCAGCATCTAATGGACGCCTTCTGTTAATTACATTAATATTCATGCTCTTATAATTAGAGTCATCTAGTCCTTGTAACACGATGGTACATTATGTCTGCAGTTTTTCACTATAGGTCCATAATTAGCCGGGCAAATAATTCGATACGTTTTTCGTCTACTCTTCCTAAGCAACGACAAAACCCATGAGCTGTAGTAGTCTCCCACTATTTTCATGACATTATGAAGGTATGAAAATCCCACTTTACAGACTCTTCCCGATGACTGCCTCTGTTAAGGTTTCCGCACAGCGCCTACTCCAACACGCAAAGAAAAGCAGTGTTGATAAAAGATTCACCAGTAGCCAAATGTCGGGAAAAAATGGAATTCAGTGAAACATATGATTCTTTTTAATTTGTTGGGTATTTATGGTTACGCAGTGTGGTTATCAAGAGTAAAGTTTCGTTAATACATATCTTTCATTTTTCCGGCAAATGCCATTGGGGAAAAAAATGGAAAATCGATAAATTTGAGACTACATTGGCTTCCATTTCAAGATCACAACTAATGCGCTGCTGTCACCCAGCTCCAACCTGCCATAAAAGCTCTGCCATGAACGCCTCCGGCTGGTCCCGGCGGAGGTTCGAGTCCTCCCTCGGGCATGGGTGTGTGTGTGTTTGTCCTTAGGATAATTTAGGTTAAGTAGTGTTTAAGCTTAGAGACCGATGACCTTAGCAGTTAATTCCCATAAGATTTCACACACATTAGAACATTTGAACGCCTCACAAAAGCTAAGAGCCATGTTTCGCTTTGCTCGCTGCACTCTTCGACACTCTTTAAGTTTATCACAACTCCAATTTATCACAAGTCCAACATAAACGTAGCCTTTGTCATTTTCGTTGTAGTATCAGTGTTCAAAAATCGTGAAATAGGGAATCGTAAAGCATAAAAAGTTTCGCCATAGACTTTAAAACTTTGTCTGTTGTTCAAATGGAGTTGTGCCTTTTTATGTCTTGAATCAGATGCAAAACAGAAAACTTTAATTAAAACTCCACAAAAGGAATTAAAACTGTGAGTTCAGCTTATTAGCCGCTTCGTGTAGTGCATATTATCTTAATAACTGGACCTTGAGACTCTAGGTCCCTTTTAATGTGAATGGAATATTATTACCAGTAAAATAAGACGCCGTCCATTTCATATAAAGACGGTTGGTTGGTTCAAATGGCTCTGAGCACTATGGGACTTAACTTCTAAGGTCATCAGTCCCCTAGAACTTAGAACTACTTAAACTTAACTAACCTAAGGACATCACACACATCCATGCCCGAGGCAGGATTCGAACCTGCGACCGTAGCGGTCGCGCGGTTCCAGACTGTAGCGCCTTTAACCGCTTGGCCACCTCGGCCGGCAAAGACGGTTGATTTCCTTTAATTACTAAAGTATAATGAGTATTAATATCCTGACATAAATACCAAGCACGCACTAGCAACATGTAGTAGCTTAACAGAATAAATTAATGAACTGTCTGCCCCCACAAAAACAAATATGTATTCGTCATAACAGGCGCGATACGATTAGCGAAGTCATCTCAAACCATCTGATTCTATTCATTTGTAAATACCCCATGAACCGTGGACCTTCCCCAGGTGGTCTGGCTTGCCTACCTCGGCGATGCAGTTAGCCGTACCTTACGTGCAACCACAATGCCCCATCCGCTGCGGAAAGGTCTCAGTAATATACTGTCCCTCTTCAGTAGTTGCGATAGTAACAGTACAGATAATTGACCAATGTGGCCTTATAACATTAAGCAAAGGGCCTCGCTGTGCTGGTACTGCGAACGGCTGGCAAGGCAAGCTACTGCAGTAATTTTTCCGAGGACGTGCGGCTCCAATGTATACCGTAATGATGATGGCATTCTCGTGGGTAAAATATTTCGAAGGTAAACTGGTTCCCAGTTCGGACCATGGGACGATGACAATTCAGAAGTATATTGGAATCGCTAGGAAACAAACTGGCGTTCTAGACGTCGCGGTTTGGAATGTTAGATCGGGCAGGTATGTTAAATAGCTTAAAAAACGGAAAGATAGGCTGAAATTAGAAATAATCAGAGTTACTAAAGTGCTATGGCAAGAACATAGGACTTCCAGTTACTTTAGTAGAGAGTTAAAAATACAAAATCAAAGAGAGGAACGCAGGAGTAGGTCGAATAACAAATAAGCAAATAAGAATGTGGGTAAGCTACTATGAACAGCATAATGGAAACATAATCAAAGTCTAACTAGATGCAAAGTCGTCACCCACTGCTACCAATTTATAATCTAGCTACACTATGTGATCAAAAGTATCCGGGCACCCCAAAAAACATACGTTTTTCGTATTAGGTGCATTGTGCTGCCACCTACTCAGGTACTCCATATCATCGACTTTAACAGTCATTAGACATCGTGAGAGAGCAGAATGGTTCACTCCGCGGAACTCACGGACTTTGAACGTGGTCAGGTGATTGGGTGTCGCTTGCGTCATATGTATGTAGGCGAGATTTCCACGTTCCACTGTTTCCGATGTGATACTGATGTGGAACCGTGAAGAGACACGTACAGCACAAAAGCGTACAGGCCGACCTCGTCTGTTGACTGACAGAGACCACCGACAGTTGAAGAGGGTCGTAATATGCAATAGGCAGACATCTTTCCAGACCATCATATAGGAATTCCAAACTGCATCAGGATCCGCTGCAAGTACTATGACAGTTAGGCAGGAGGTGAGAAAACTTGGATTTCATGGTCGAGCCACACACCACGCCGGCAAATGCCAAACGACGCCTCGCTTAGTGTAAGAAGCGTAAACACTGGACGATTGAACAGTGGAAAAACGTTGTGACGAATCACGTTCCACAATGTGACGATCCGATGGCAGGGTGTGGGTATGGCGAATGCCCGGTGAACGTCATCTGCCAGAGTCTGTAGTGCCAACAGTAAAATTTGGAGGAGGTGGTGTTATAGTGTGGTCGTGTTTTTCATGGAGGGGGCTTGCACCCCTTGTTGTTTTGCGTGGCACTATCACAGCACAGGTCTACATTGATGTTTTAAGCACCTTCTTGCTTCCCACTGTTGAATTGAGGAATGTCGATTGCATCTTACAACACGATAGAGCACCTGTTAATAATGCACGGCCTGTGGTGGAGTACTTACATGACAATAACATCCCTGTAATGGATTATCCTGCACAGAGTCCTGACCTGAATCCTATAGAACACCTTTGGGATGTTTTGGAACATCGACTTCGTGCCAGGCCTCACCGGCCGATAACAACACCTCTCCTCGGGGCAACAGTCCGTGAAGAATGGGTTGCCATTCCCCAAGAAACCTTCCAGCACCTGATTGAACGTATGCCTGCGAGAGTGGAAGCTGTCATCAAAGCTAAGGGTCGGCCAACGCCATATTGAATTCCAGCATTACCGATGGAGGGCGCCATGGACTTGTAAGTCATTTTCAGCCAGGTGTCCGGATACTTTTGATCACATAGTGCAGCTCCACACGTGATGAACATATCGAAAGAATGTGTGGTAAAATATAAGCGGATTTTCAGAGAGTTGAGAGAGAAGAAAATTTAATTGTGACGAGGTGATGAGGCACTAGAATCCGATAGTAGGAAATGGAAGACAAGGAACAATAGTAAGAAAACACGGACTGTGAGAAACGGTTGAAAGGGGAAATCATCTGGTAGAATTTTGCACAGAGCATAATTTAATTTTTTCAGAATCATTTAACAAGGTGGGAGAGATCTAGATACACTGAAAGGTTTTAGCAGCAAGCCAAGGTAGAATTTCGAAATAGATTTAAAGTTCAAGGAGAAGAAATAAAGATTTTCAGGTTTGCTGATGACAATGTAATTCTCTCAAAAGACAGCAAAGTTCACAGAAAATCAACTAAATGGAATGGATAGTGTCCTCAAAGGAAGTTATAAGATGAACATCAACAAAAACAAAACAAGAATAATGGAATCTTGTCGAATTAAATCGGGTAATGCTGAAGTAACTAGATTAGAAAACGAGACATTAAAATTAGATGTTTCTTACATTCATGTACGAAGCCCAAACGGCTTTTTTTTTTTTTTCACATTGACCATGGCCACACAAATGGTGAGTCTGGCCCGAGAATTCGAAAATCTCTTTTTGAAGCTCCAGATGTTCTTGTGACAGCATCGAAATATGGTAAACAAACGTCTGGCCAGGTCGAAAGATATTTGAAAGATGTTTCCTTTCCCAGTGAGGGAGAAGTACCTGTATTATTTTTAGATTCTTGCATGGTCGGCGTGAAACAATCGTTTAGAGCATCGTATCTGAGGACAAAGAACTTTTTCATCTGATGATCCGAAAGAGATCGATGACACAGGTACAGCCGTAGAACGTGTACAGCTCTTTGAGATGACTTACAGATCTAATTCTACTGAACTATTATGATGTCAGTCTCCACCCGGGAAACGATAGACTCAGTCTGCAGTCACTACTACATAATCAGTTGTCTTCGCCGATGCTTACCAAAGTACTGAAATATACTTCATACAAATCAGCATATTTAGACAGTCCCCTGTTACAATTCGTAATCCTGCTGAATTTTGCTTTATACTACACTACTTGCCATTGAAATTGCTACACCACGAAGATGATGTGCTACAGACGCGAAATTTAACCGACAGGAAGAAGATGCTGTGACACGCAAAATATTAGTTTTTCTAAGCATTCACACAAGATTGGCGCCGGTGGCAACACCTACAACTTGCTGACATGAGGAAAGTTTCCAAGCGATTGCTCATACACAAACAGCCGTTGACCGGCGTTGCCTGGTGAAACGTTGTTGTGATGCCTCGTGTAAGGAGGAGAAATGCGTACCATCACGTTTCCGACTTTGATAAAGGTCGGATTGTAGCCTACCGTGATTGCTGTTTTTCGCATCGCGACATTGCTGCTCGCGTTGGTCGAGATCCAATGACTGTTAGCAGAATATGGAATCGGTGTGTTCAGGAGGGTAATACAGAACGCCGTGCTGGATGCCAAAGGCCTCGTACCACTAGCAGTCGAGATGACAGGTATCTTATCCGCAGCCACGTCTCGTCCCCTGACTCAACAGATGGGGACGTTTGCAAGACAACAACCATATGCACGAACAGTTCGACGACATTGGCAGCAGCCTGGACTATCAGCTCGAGGACCATGACTGCGGTTACCCTTGACGCTGCATCACAGATAGGAGCGCCTGCAACGGTGTACCCACCGACGAACCTGGGTGCACGAATGGAAAAACGTAATTTCTTCGGATGAATGCAGATTCTGTTTACAGCATCGTGATGGTCGCATCCGTGTTTGGCATCATCGCGGTGAACGCACATTGGAAGCGTGTATTAGTCATCGCCATACTGGCGTATCACCCGGCGTGATGGTATGGGGTGCCATTGGTTACACGTCTCGGTCACCTCTTGTTCGCATTGACGGTACTGTGAACAGCGGACGGTACATTTCAGATTTGTTACGAACCGTGGCTCTATCCTTCATTCGATCCCTGCGAAACCCTACATTTCAGCAGGATAATGCACGACCGCATGTTGCAGGTCCTGTACGGGCGTTTCTGGATACAGAAAATGTTCGACTGTTGCCCTGGCCAGCACATTCTCCAGATTTCTCACCAATCGAAAATGTCTGGTCAATAGTGGCCGAGCAACTGGCTCGTCACAATATGCCAGTCGCTACTCTTGATGAACTGTGGTATCGTGTTGAAGCTGCATGGGCAGCTGTACCTGTACACGCCATCCAAGTTCTGTTTGACTCAATGCCCAGGCGTATCAAGGCCATTTTACGGCCAGAGGTGGTTTATCTGGTTACTGATTTCTCAGGATCTATGCACCCAAATTGCGTGAAAATGTAATCATATGTCACTTCTAGTATAATATACTTGTCCAATGAACACCCATTTATCATTTGCATTTCTTCTTGGTGTGGCAATTTTAATGGCCAGTAGTGTAGTTTTTCCGTCGTGTATATTACATGAAGAAATTTCGTTCATTTTATGGGCGTGGTGTAAAAATAATCTTATGTTTTAAGTACTTACTTACAGATTATCATTATTATAACCATTATTATGACTGTTTTCTGCCATAATAACGAGTTATTTACTATTTTCAATTAACAAAATACATATACGTGTAATGGTAAACTAAAAACCAAAAAAATCCATGAACGTAAAATTTAAAATAACAGTTTAAAAATAAAACTAATGTAAGTATAATAAATAATGGCCCGCCTGGCTAGCCG
This sequence comes from Schistocerca nitens, assembly GCF_023898315.1. NCBI lineage: Eukaryota > Metazoa > Arthropoda > Insecta > Orthoptera > Acrididae > Schistocerca > Schistocerca nitens. Next base: position 380,126,602 of record NC_064617.1, read on the forward strand.
CGCGGTCTCACGCGCTGCTTCCCGAGCGGGAAGGCGTGCCGGTCGCAGCACGAATCCGCCCAGCGGATTAGTGTCGAGGTCCGGTGTCCCGGCCAGCCCGTGGATGGTTTTTAAGGCGGTTTTCCATCTACCTCGGCGAAGGTAGGCTGGTTGCCCTTATTCCGCCTCATTACACTATGTCGGCGATAGCTGCGCAAACACTGTCTCCACGTACGCGTACATCATCATTACTCTACCACACAAAAATTTGGGGTTACACTCGTCTGGTTGAGACGTTCCGGAGTGGCCGTGCGGTTCTAGGCGCTACAGTCTGGAACCGAGCGACCGCTACGGTCGCAGGTTCGAATCCTGCCTCGGGCATGGATGTGTGTGATGTCCCTAGGTTAATTAGGTTTAATTAGTTCTAAGTTCTAGGCGACTGATGACCTCAGAAGTTAAGTCGCATAGTGCTCAGAGCCATTTGAACCATTTTCTTAACGTAAGATTTCAATTTAACTTTCTGGGGGCACTTCACCTCTTAAAAGCGAATCAGGCAGAAACAGAAGAATAAATATTGTACTATTTTGTTCCCTCTACACACCCGCCAAGTTTCATCAAGGTACACTGAAGAGGCAAAGAAACTGGTAATATCGTGTAGGCAGCACGCAGAAATGTCGCAACACCATATGGCATCGAGTCGACTAATGTCTGAAGTAGTGCTGGATGGAATTGACACCATAAATCCTGCAGGACTGTCCACAAACCCGTAAGAGTACGAGGAGGTTGAGATCTTTTCTGAACAGCACGCTATAAGGAATGCCAGATATGCTGAATAGTGTTCATGTCTTGGGAGTTTGGTGGCCAACGGAAATGTTTAAATTCAGAAGAGTGTTCCTGAAGCCACTCTGTAGCAATTCTGAACGTGTAGGGTGTCGCATTGTCCTTCTGGAACTGTCCAAGTCCGTCGGAACGCACAATGGACATGAATGGGTGCAGGTGATCAGACAGGACGCTTACGTACGTATCAGAGTGGTATCTAGACATGTCATGGGTCCCATATCAATCCAACTGCACACGCCCCATATCATTACACAGCCTCTACAAGCTTTAACAGCCCCCTGCTAACACGCAGGGTCCATGGATTCATGAGGTTGTCTCCATACCCGTACATGTCCACCGCACGACACTCGTCCGACCAAGCAACATGTTTCTAGTCATCAACAGTCCAATGTCGGTGTTGACGGGCCCAGGCGAGGCGTAAAGATTCATGTCGTGAAGTCATCAAGGGTACACGAGTGGGCCTTAGGCTCCAAAAGCCCATATCGATGATGTTTCATTGAATGGTTCGCACGCTGACACTTGTTTATGGCCCAGCATTGAAATCTACAGCAATTTGTAGAAGGTTTGCACCTCTACCACGTTGAACGATTCTCTTCAGTCGTCATTGCAACACCTTTTTCCGACCGCAGCGTTGTCGGAGATTTGCTGTTTTACCTGATTCCTGCTATTCACGGTACTGTCGTGAAATGCTCGTACAGGTAAACCCCCACTTCATCGCTACCTCGGAGATGCAATGTCCCATCGTTCGTGCGCCGACTATAGCACCACTTTCAGACTCACTTGAATGTTGATAACCTGCCATTGTAGCAGCAGTAACCGATACAACAACGGGGCCAGATACTTATTGTCTTATACAGGCATTGCCGACCGCAGCGCCGAATTCTGCCTATTTACATACCTCTGTATTCGAATACTCATGTCTATACCAGTTTCTTTGGCGCTTCAGTGTAGTTTCTTGACACTTGGGAATGTTTCCTTGTTAGATAGCTTTCAGAATAATATCTGCAAGTTTTTTTGCTGTTTTTTTTTTTTTTGTCACTAGCAAACAACCTTTCATTTAAGGTTGACTCTACAGTGTCACACGTTGCGGCAGTCGGTTGAGCAGGCGCTACTACCGATGAGTCATACCGCGCCCCCGCTAGATACGCGAATACGTTTGCTTTTAGTGTGTCAGCGGCTTTTGATTTACTGCAATGAAACCCAATTTTAAAGTAGCTTCGCAATAAAACTCCCCTGACGTCATGGGGTAAAGCGTCACGACAGAGCTTCTGATTTTAGGTTCGTCACTAAATTTTGTTATCTAGGTAAGTATCACGTGTCTGTCTTCTCCGATTACATCAAAAATCAATCGAAATCACGCATTTTGCACCAAAACAAAGTGAAGCTAATGGCCACCAGCAGCAGCCAGAGTTACATTCCTCCGTTTCGATCAAATTACGTGTCACCGTCTCTGTCAAACTATGAATCTCTATCCTTTACACGAAAAGTGTGAGGTCATTCACATGAGTGCTCAAAGGAATCCGTTAAACTTCGGTTACGCGATGAATCAGTCAAATATAAAGGCCGTAAATTCAACTGAATATCTAGGAACTACAAATTACGAACAACTTAAAATTAAGGAACACACAGAAAATATTGTGAGAAAGGCTAACCAAAGACTGCGTTTTATTGGCAGAACACTTCGAAAATGTAATAGATCTACTAAAGATACTGCCTAAGCTACACTTGTCCATCCTCTTTGGAATAATGCTGCGCGGTGTGGGGTCCTTACCAGACAGCATTGACGGAGTACTTCAACGAAGTTTAAAGAAGGCAGCACATTTAGTATTAACGCGAAATAGGGGACAGAGTGTCACTGAAATGATACAGGATTTAGGGTGGGCATCATTAAAACAGAGGCGTTTTTCGTTGCGTGGGAATCTTCTCGCGAGGTTTCAATCACTAGTTTTCTCCTCCGAATACGATAATATTTTGTTAATGCCGACCTACGTAGGGAGAAACGATCATCATAATAAAATAACGGAAAACAGAGCTCGCACGGAAAGATATAGGTGTTCGTTTTTTTACGCGCGCTGTACGGGGTTGGAATAATTGAGAATTATTGTGAAGGTGGTTCGATGAACCCTTTGCCTGGCACTTAAATGTGATTTGCAGAGTATCCATGTAGATGCAGTGTAGATGTACTAAGAACTAAGTGAGCAGTAATGAATTATTCTCGGTTTTGTTAGACAGATCAAACTGCACAAAACAAAAATGTAACTGAGCCCTTAACTCTAACAATAATGAGAATTTCTTCTACAGCATTTTATTAATCAATTCCGGCATGAACACTCGACGCTGATGGCCCTACCTTAAACCAAGCGCCACAGACGGCATATTGGCAGATGAAAAAATGGCTCTGAGCACTATGGGACTTAACTTCTGAGGTCATCAGTCCCCTAGAACTTAGAACTACTTAAACCTAACTAACCTAAGGACATCACACACATCCATGCCCGAGGCAGGATTCGAACCTGCGACCGTAGCAGTCGCGCGGTTCCAGACTGTAGCGCCTAGAACCGCTCGGCCACCCCGGCCGGCTTGGCAGATGAGAGCTCGCTCGCAGGAGGAGGGAAGACTGGGGCTTAACGTCCCGCCGTCGACGACGGGGAAGGTAGGGGTGGAGGAATCGACCATGTGCTTTTTTCATGGGAACCATCCTAGCGTTTGTCTTACGCGATTTACCGCAGCGACGGTAATTCTAAATGTGCTGGTCTTAGCCATTGCCATGTGGACCAGGAAATGAATGTCGTCCATAGAGTTACTCTGTAGCTGTAGAGAAGATTGCAGGAGGAAGAGAACATTCTACAGCAACACAAGCGAGGTACCGCTCACACCGCATTCCTGTTTATTCGTCATAGTCCATGTACGGCTGGTCCTGGCGGAGGTTCGAGTACTCCCTCGGGCATGGGTGTGTGTGTTTGTCCTTAGGATAATTTAGGTTAAGTAGTTTGTAAGCTTAGGGAGTGATGACCTTAGCGGTTAAGTCTCATAAGATTTCACACACACATCATAGTCCATAAACAGTATACGCAGCATCTGTTGTGGTACACTTCATTTAAGTGTCATCACTCGTAAATAATGAATATTTAAATTTATTGGTTCCAGTTTATGTCACCCTGGAGAACACGTATCGAATTTTGTGCAGACCTGGATTCCTCAATGTGACATATTTTGTGTGACAGTAGTCTTCTTTAAACACAATTGATAGTAAGTTGGCATCTTGATATTATTTGACAGTTGTTCATTTTCCAACATTTAGACAGAAGAGGGTCATTTGCTGTGATATATTTCCACGTTTATTTATTGATTAAACCATCACAGTAAATATGGTTGTCCATCAACGTATACCACATAAACATCTATTTGTGCAAATGAACTGTCAAATTCCTGTGAAACCTCCAAAGTACTTAAAGTTAGTGCCACCTGTATCGGGACATCCTCCTCTAATATTACTTTTCCTCAACAGTAGTTGTCGATACCAGTATTATTTTTCGAATTTTGGACAGAACAATATTATCTCAGCTGCTTTTCTGAAAACTTTCATATAATTTCATACACAGCATGTTATATTTCAAGCTAAAATTTATGAAAATTAATTACTTTATTTTGGATGTTTTAATCTATAACTATTAGCTCTGTTGTACAGTTAAAATTATTTTTTTAGAAGCATTTGAAATTACGAATTATTTGGCACACTTAAAATTTCTATTATTAATTATGCATTCTAGTACTGTTTACTATGTTTATTTCTGGATTCATTTATGAAATAATAAACGAAACTAATAGATATACATTTGTCAAGAAAACTTGTAAACCCTTTGTAATATTGTTATTTCCGCAGAGTGAGACAGTAGTAAGCATGCCTCATTTGTGATCGGACGTATTTTTGTATTCTGTGCGAATAATGTAATTTCGGCTTTGTTAATGTGAAAATACCAAAAGACTGTATGATATACTAAAAATGTGACAAAATATATTAACGTAACAACAAAAATTCTGCAACAACTATCTTCAAATTTATTTAGACCAATTATACCCTGTGGACCTAAAATGTGAGAATTTCAGTTTCAAGAATCACACACCTAGGCAAGAACTGGAGCCAAATCTACGAGAAAAGATAAGTAAACTAGAAAGTTTATTATAATCATCGCTCCTTTCAAATCTTCATAAAAGACTAATGAGGGCAACAGCTGCAAGTAGGAAGAACGCATGCCCCAGACGAGCCTGCGAAGCTTGACAATGGACCTCCTGCAATCAAAACACTACAGATCGATATATAGATCAATCGACAGCTAGCCATGCAATTACGAAGGAGTTCAATAAGTAATGCAACACATTTTTTTTCTGGGCCAGTTTCGATTGAAAAATTGCGTGACGTCTTGGAATATTCCTCCTTCAGCTCCTGTAGTTTTACTATGTTCCGATTGGTAGTGGCGCTATACGTAGCCTTCAAAATGGCGTCTGTAACGGAAGTGCACTTCATGCAGAGAGCTGTCATTGAATTTCTTTAGGCGGGGAAACACAGCATCGTAGATATCAGTAGGCGCTTGCAGAATATCTACGGAGACCTGGCAGTGAACAAAAGCACGGTGAGTCATTGGGCGAGGTGTCTGTCAACATCGCAAAACCACTGCCCAAACCGATGCATCACCCGCTTGCAGACCGGCTGCACACGGCTGTGACTCCTGCAATGTTAGAACGTGTGGACACATTCACCGTAGGTGAATAACGGATCGCAATCGAGCACCACGCTGCTCAACTGGATGTCTCGGTTGGTGGAGCTGACACTCGTCGACCAGATGGGGTACTCAAAGATGTGTGTCCACTGAGCTCCTGGCCGCCTTCAGATTACAATAAAGAGCAACGAAGGACCATCTGTACGGGTGCACTCCGCGGGCAGCAGTGGCGAGGTTCTGCATGCAGAAATACGTTGGCTCCTACGTCGAACAGTATGTCTACAGCTACATCTACATGGATACTCTGCAAATCACATTTAAGTACCTGGCAGAAGGTTCATCGAACCACCTTCACAACTCTCTATTATTCCAATCTCGTATAGCTCACGGAAAGAACGAACACCTATATCTTTCCGTACGAGCTCTGATTTCCCTTATTTTATCGTGGTGATCGTTCTTCCCTACATAAGTCAAACTTAAATTTGGCAGAAATTGCTTCAGGCGATACAGATATACAGTATGCTGATATGTGACTGTCTTTGCGCGCCGGCCGCGGTGGCCGTGCGGTTCTGGCGCTGCAGTCCGGAACCGCGGGACTGCTACGGTCGCAGGTTCGAATCCTGCCTCGGGCATGGGTGTGTGTGATGTCCTTAGGTTAGTTAGGTTTAAGTAGTTCTAAGTTCTAGGGGACTTATGACCTAAGATGTTGAGTCCCATAGTGCTCAGAGCCATTTTTTTGTCTTTGCGCTCCCTACCCCCCACACCTCTCTAGGAGTGAAACGTCATCGGGACTGCTACCAATGAGCTTAGCGATCCCGGAAACTACGTATTCGATACTAAAATCGAATATTTTTATACATCAATGCTGTTGACCTCCACCCTCCAACTCTATGGGTGGTAGAGTTATATTATCCCTACAGTAGTTTTACGGAAATGATGATCACGTATACAAACTGCTCTAGACGTTCCTGAGATACGCTTCTATGTACCCCAATTTTTGCCCCTGTACTATGCGAGGTACGTGGATCTTACCCCCGTAGTGGTTCTTTACAGGTAATAAGTTACATGAGACCAATTTTGGTTGAGATCGATCCATCGGTTTAGGAGGACATAATGAACTTACGTACATACATACATACATACATACATACATACATAGAACGTTTTTATAAATATTTCTAGTTAGTGCTTAATTCAATGGCCGATAGGCAACGAAAATGGAAGCTGCCAGGTGGGTGTTAACACAAATACCACCCACACTGCCGCAAGAAGAGACTTTCAGTACCCTATAACACGTTGTGAATATTAAAGTGAAACTTCTGCCTGTCTCATTTGAAGAGGATCTTGAAAAGCCAGGAAATCAAGTTAATGGAAATCTACATCTACATGTACATGGATGTAGCGTGCGGAAAGACCGAACACCTATATCTTTCCGTACGAGCTCTGATTTCCCTTATTTTATCGTGGTGATCGTTTCTCACTATGTGGGTCGGTGTCAACAAAATATTTTCGTATTCTGAGGAGAAAGTTGGTGATTGGAATTCCGTGAGAAGATTCGGTCGCAACGAAAAACGCCTTTCTTTTAATGATGTCCAGCCCAAATCTTGTATCATTTCTGTGACACTCTCTCCCATATTTCGCGACAATACAAAACGTGCTGCCCTTCTTTGAACTTTTTCCATGTAGTCCGACAGTCCTATCTGGCAAGGATCCCACACCGCGCAGCAGTATTCTAAAAGAGTACGGACAAGCGTAGTGTAGGCAGTCTCGTTAATAGATCTGTTACATTTTCTAAGTGTCCTGCCAATAAAACGCAGTCTTTGGTTAGTCTTCCCCTCAACATTTTCTATGTGTTCCTTTCAATTTAAGTTGTTCGTAATTGTAATACCTAGGTATTTAGTTGAATTTACGGCTTTTAGATTAGATTGATTTATCGTGTAACAGCATTTCAACGAATTCCTTTTAGCACTCATGTGGATGACTTCACAGTTTTCGTTATTTAGGGTCAACTGCCACTTTTCGCACCGTTCAGATATCTTTTCTAAATCGTTTTGCAATTTGTTTTGATCTTCTGATGAATTTATTAGTCGATAAACGACAGCCTCATCTGCAAACAACCGAAGACGGCTGTTCAGATTCTCTCCGAAATCGTTTATATAGATAAGGAACAGCAAAGGGCCATAACACTGCCTTGGGGAACGCCAGAAATCACTTCTGTTTTACTTTATGAATTTCCGTCAATTACTACGAACTGTGACCTCTCTGACAGAAAATCACAAATCCAGTCACATAACTGAGACAATATTCCATAAGAACGCGATTTCACTACAAGCCTCTTGTGTGGTACAGTGTCAAAAAGCCTTCCGGAAATCCAGAATTAAGGAATCGATCTGAAATCCCTTGTCAATAGCACTCAACACTTCATGTGAATAAAGAGATAGTTGTGTTTCAGAGGAACGATGTTTTCTAAACCCATGTTGACTGTGTGTCAATAGACAGTTTTCTTCGAGGTAATTCATAATGTTTGAACTCAATATACGTTCCAAAATCCTGCTGCATATCGACGTTAACGAGATGGGCCCGTAATTTAGTGGTACAAGGCTGACATACAGGTCCTCCCAGTAAGGGTGCGTAAGGCTGTAGCAGTGAACGGAGGCTGTGTTGAAAAATAGTATTTTGTAGTCAAACGAGAGGGGAATAATATGGTGTATTGCAATCCTGAATAAAACCAGCGTTCTTGCAAAAAAAAAAAAAAAAAAAGGAAAAGAAACGCCCTTCGTACATCACAAGGTCAACCATATATGAAAACACAGCACTGGGATTGCTGTCCCCCAATAAGTACCCGAAGATGTCTAACAAGCAGCATGGTATGCCCTGGCTGGGAACATTGGGGCAGCCTCTGGATCACATACCTCCCGTCAAACTCAGTATCACCCGCTTGGGAAGTTCGTTCTGTATGCTCGGCAATCAACCGGACACATTCCGCTCGCACGCAGGCAGACTGTAGACTGGCGTATCAGATGGTTTACCGGCTAAAAACGGACTTAAGAACAGTTGTGTAGCAGACAGATTAGCAGCTCATTGGCACTGTTGTAAAAATCTGACCGCTAGCTCACTTCTCACAAACCACCAGCTCTTATTCTAAATCAATCACGGTGACGTGAAGCTGTGTCTCTGTAGAGATTTAGAGCCATCTACCCTCAGCCACGTACGAAGGACCTATCCCACAACCATCGGCAGCTCCTTCGAGTAATAAAAATGGGCCAACAAAGTCCTCACCTCTCTCAGGCTGTTACCATACGTCACAGTTACGTATAGGGAGGTGGAATTGTTAGGAAATCATTACGTAATGCTGATAGACTTCAAGACAATCAGGAACTACTGAAAAGATTGGCAGTTGACCATCAACAGAAATAATTGTAGCCACCCGGTCTTAGGCGTCTTGTCAGGGTTCGCGCGGCTACCCGCTTCGGAGGTCGAGTCCTCCCTCGGGCATGGGTGTGTGTGTGTGTTGTCCTTAGCGTTAAGTTAGTTTAAGTTGGATTAAGTAGTGGTTAAGCTTAGGGACCGATGACCTCAGCAGTTTGGTCCCATAAGATCTTAGCACAAATTTCCAAAATAATTGTAACGTATGTACACTAAAATGACCCTATACCATTTAAATAAATGATCGGCAATGAGTCGCTGGAAACACAGTCACAACAGTGAAGTATTGACGTCTGTCTCTCCACAATGATTTAAGGTGAAACGACTTTGTACATGTAGCCCGTCAATCCAAAAATTTCGAGACTGGATTAATAAAAAGTAGGGTGAAGTAAAGCCGGTGCCCTTAATGCCTCATGTGTTCTACATAGTCTCCCTCCACTTGAGTACAACACACAGAAATTCGTACATCCATGTGATACGTTAGAATATGACTTGGACTCATTATTAAAAGGTAATTCTCCATTGCGATTTGTAACACAATACCGTGACAATCTACGGCCTCACGTTCACTATTTTAACAGTGCCTGCTCACAACTGACTGGTTTCCAAAAACGGTTCAAATGGCTCTGAGCACTATGGGACTTCACATCTGAGGTCATCAGTCCCCTACACTTAGAACTCCTTAGGCCTAACTAACCTAAGGACATCACACACATCCATGCCCGTGGCAGGATTCGAACCTGCGACCGAAGCAGCAGCGCGGTTCCGGACTGAAGCGCCTAGAACCGCTCGGCCACATCGGCCCGCACTGGTCTACAGTTGTTAGTTCAAGCTGCCGCCGTAATTACTGCGTTGACGCTCGCTTATACGCCAGGAATAATATCAGACTTTTTGGACGGACGGTACAGAATCTTAACGGGCAACCAGTGAGATCCGATGTTCTTTCTTCTACCGACCGACATGATTTGATTTAATTTCATGCCATTTCTTCACCTGTACAACGATCGAAAGTCGGAACAGCATTGTGATCTTCCGTGAAGTAATTTCAGAAAACATAATTGAATATTTCGGCCATCATTTTAGCTTCCCTTTCGGTTTCGTCGTGAGCAACGAGCAACTAAAAGTGCAAGTTTGGTCCTGGGACAGAACTTAGGTAGATCAAAAGATTTTAGTGTTTTTGACATTCGCAACGTAAGATTTTGCTTACTAATTCTTTATAATCTTCTCGAATAGCTATCGCTACGCTTTACAAGTAGTGTCATTACTAGTGGAAGGATTTTAAGTTGAAAATTATGCTCAGAACAGTTAGGGGGGGGGGGGGGGGGGGGGAGGTTCTGAAAATCCAGACAAAAAGGTGGAAAAGAGGTGCTGATGAAATTAATGCACTTGGGTTTAACCCAGTTACATTAACTTCCTTTGTCCCATTTACTGGGTTCTGTTATACTGGATTACACACACCATTTAAATGTTTTTGAAACTAGGTTGCTGGCACTTTGAACTCAATAGCTCCTTATTTACACATGCAGAAACTCCGCTCGACATTTAATGAAACCAATGGAGCATATCTTGTCAGCATGCAAAAGGAAGTTCGGTTAAAGTTACAAAGGTTTCCACATCTGAATTGTTATTATACTTAATTGAAATCTGTCTTTAGTAAATCCGTCAAGGGTGTCAATAACACTCATCAAATTCTTCCAGTGTTCCTCCTTCACACTTTCGTCTTCCAAAATCTGAACCACCTCAGGCAAGTACTTATAGCCATATGCTAGAAAAAGTATCAACTTCAGGTCTTTGTCAGTGACTAATTTTTGAGCCTGCTTAATAGCTGTTACGTCCATTGATCCTAAGGCACGTATGAAGTTCTTGCACAAAAAAACTGCGCGTCTCATCCAAGTACCCCACCTTGTGATGACAGGAAATTGTGAAAGGTGGCGCCCTGTCATTTCTTGATACAAAAACTTGACGACCGGAAGCCTTTACCAGAATCTTCCTCAGAGCAGCATAAAGCATGTAGGTTGCTTGATCAGTCTCCATACGGCTGACTTATTCGTATTGTGTGCCCCCTGGCCACTGGGTTCATACATGAATCGTTGAATGATTTCATTATCGTTGATTTCAAGGTCGTCTTCTCGAGTTCGTATATTCTGAAAATCATAGGTTTTACCCGTTCACCAAGTAATGGAAAAACCAGCACATTCAAAATATATTTATGAAGCTCATCAGTAGTTTCATGTAAAACGAATCCCACTTCATGTTTGCCGGTCGCCTCCTTTTTTTTCTCTAAAACATTCTCGTAAATTGTCTGTATGTAACTTTTTCTCAGAGCGCTCTCATCTAGTATTGATCTTTGCACGATGATTATAATTCAGGATTGTTTACTTTGTGGAATGGAATTCCAAACTGGATTAATACCATGGCTAGGTCCGCACTAAACTCATTCAGTGACCGCTGCTTTTCAGATCCTGAAGCGAAGCCGTGCGTCAGAGTACGTTTGCTAAGTTTTCGACCTTCGAAGTTCAATGTTCTTTAAATGATTGTTGTTCTGGATGTGCTTAATTATTCTGTTTCTTTCATGCTTGTCATCGCAGATTACACATCGCAGAGTGATGCCGTCAGTTTCGATAAACTGAGTGTTGAATTCTTCTGAAAGTGGACATAACTTCTAACACGGCCAACAAGACACTACACAGTCGATAGATAGGAACCGTTAAATTCATGCCAGCACTAATTGAATTCAGGTTTAAACTGTTGCAGCATCATTGTTTGAATTTTATTTGAATTCACAGCTGCAGGTTGAACATTGTTACTGAGGTTGATTATTGCTGCTGAAGTTGGCCATTGTTGCTGGGGGGGGGGGGGGGGGTATGAATAATTACTGGTGCTTTCCATAAACTATATTTTAAAATTTATTTACCATTGTCGACTACTGATTAAACAAAATCTTAAAATCTTGTTCAAGAAGAGAAAAAATATTCCGTCCAATTTACTCAAAACGCAGATCAAAATGGGAGTAAAGGTGCTTAAGCAAGGAACAGAAGGGAAAAGGTCCAAAATGTAGTAATCTCACAAAAAGATACATCAAACTGTGTTTATTTTGCTTAATTTCAAGTCCCAGAATGCATATACTGATGCGTCTGCGTGAAAATAGCTATATTGCTGGAAAGGTGCTGCACATTAAAATCCAGTCTTTAATCGTTACCTCTCCATACTGCACAGCTTCAGGAATCCAAAGGCCACTCCACCTGTTGGCGAGCTGCCACGCGTGCTGTGCCTGACGTCGCAGCCGCTAGCCGGAGTACACTCCAGTTACGTCACGCATCGGGCGCGCTGCCGCCTAATGACGTCTTGGAACAGGCGGCGTTTGGGTTGGCGAGCGCCGGGAGGAACTGTCCGAGCCGTCTCGAAGGTAAACCAGCTGCAGCTGGCTCGCGGCAAACCTTTCCGCTATCCCGCCAGCTCGAAGGCACGGCTCACAGACTGGTGATGGCTCCAGCGGAAGCTCAGAGACTGCCCCGTGCAAGTAGAAACTCTTCCAGAGCGGTTTGTGTGAAGATCATCATTCTTTCCATTTCCTTCTTCTACTCTTCTGTCTCCCTCCTTCCCTCTCCCTCCCTCCCCTTTTTTTTATTTTTGAGTTATCAGTCTTCTGGCTGGTTTGATGTGGCCCGCCACAAAACAAAAAACTCCTCTCCTGTGCCAACCTTTCATCTCAGAGTAGCAGATGCAATCTATGTCCTCAGTTATTTTCTGCATGCATCCCAATCTCTTTTCTCTACAGCTATTATCCTCTACAGCTCCCTGTAGTACCACGGAAGTTATTCCCTGATGTCTTAACAGATGTCATATCATACTGTCCCTTCTTCTTGTCAGTGTTTTCCATATACTCATTTCCTCGGCGAGTCTGCGGAGAAACTCTTCATTCCTTACCTTAACATCCACCTAATTTTTAACGTTCCTCTGTAGCACCACATCTCAATTGTTTTTAGTCTCTCCAGTTCCTCCGGCCGCGGTGGCAGAGAAGTTCTAGGCGCTTCAGTCCGGAACTGCGCGACTGCTACAGTCGCAGGTTCGAATCCTGCCTCGGGCATGGATGTGTGTGATGTCCTTAGGCTAGTTAGGTTTAAGTAGTTCTAAGTTCTAGGGGACTGACGACCTCAGATGTTAAGTCCCATAGCGCTCAGAGCCATTTTTTTCTTCAGTTCCGGTTTTCCCACAATCAAATGGCTCAAATGGCTCTGAGCACTATGGGACTTAACTGCTGAGGTCATTAGTCCCCTAGAACTTAGAACTAGTTAAACCTAACTAACCTAAGGACATCACACACATCCATGCCCGAGGCAGGATTCGAACCTGCGACCGTAGCGGTCTCGCGGTTCCAGACTGCAGCGCCAGAACCGCGCGGCCACTTCGGCCGGCTTTCCCACAATCCATGTTTCACTACCGTACAACGTTGTTCACCAAACGGACAGGCTCAGAAATTTTTTCCTCATATTAAGACCTGTGTGCGATTATAGTAGTATCTTCTTGGCCAGGAAAGCCCTTTTTTGCCAGTGCTAAGCTGCTTTTTATGTCCTCCTTGCTCCATCCGTCATGGGTTATTTTGTTATCTAAGTAGCAAGGTTCCCTAACTGTATCCATTTTGAAATCACCTTTTATGATTTTAAGTTTCTCGCCCTTCTCATTTCTGCTACTTCTCATTACCGCCAGTCGTTCTGGCCGACCGGTTCTAGGCGCTTCAGTCCGGAACCGCGCAGCTGCTTCGGTAGCAGGTTCGAATCCTGCTTCGGGTATGGATGTGTGTGATGTCCTTAGGTTAGATAGGTTTAAGTAGCTCTAAGTCTAGGGGGCTGACGACCTCAGACGTTAAGTCCCATAGTGCTTAGAGCCATTTGAACCATTTTTTTTCATTATTTTCATCTTTCTTCTATTTACTCTCAATCCAAAATCTGTACTCATTTGACCGTTCTTTCCATTCAACTCACCCTGTAATTGTTTTTCACTTTCAATGACGAATAGCAATATCATCAGCGAATCTTATCACTGATATCCTTTCAGCTCGAATTTTAATCCCTTTGTTGAACCTTTAATTTATTACCGTCGTCGCTTCCTCGATGTATAGGTTGCACAGTAGCGGAGAAAGGCTACATCCCTGGCTTACACCATTTTTTACCCGTGCACTTCGTTCTAGGTCTTCCACTCTCATATTTTAATAATGAGCGCACCAGGCACGAAATTGGTCACTCGCTGGAGTAATCAGGCTAATACCGTGTCACACTCTCTCTACCATCTCTAGCGAGGAAGAGACTCCTCAAGTTTCTTTAGAAATGCCATATCCATATGCGGATATGATGACTGTTACGTTTCACAGTTGTTGCAAATACACCCAGGCAGTTTCTCTTGGATTAAGGTCGGGTGGTTCACATCGCCAGTGGATGTGTGATGTGGTGTCTAGTGGCTTCTCAATACTAGAACGTATCTGTACAGCCCTGTTAACGCAACTGTTGTGTCATCACGAGAATGCAGAAGAAACAACGCACTTGGTCACCGAGAATGTTGAAGTAACATACTGATTAATCTTCAATAAGGATAGAAACTGAAGTAATGAATTTGGCAGATGTGGTATCCACTGCATCATCCTGGCACCGTGGCTAACACAGCTGCGTGGACTACTCTAGTCCAATGCCCTCCCTAAAACAAACTTCAATTCATACCTCGCCCCATTTTCATTATCCCCTTCTTAAATCATACCGGCCTTGGGCATAAATTTTAATTCACTACTTCAGCTTCTATCCTTATCAAAGACAAAGTAAAGATTCATCATGTGTCCAGGAAATCGCAGTTCCATCAGATATTGAATCACAGGCGCAGTCCCTTTGACTGTTCAAGATGCCACTAAACCCGTCCAAAGACGTAAACAACCATGCACGAGCAGCGCCAATTAGACGGAGGGCGTCCGACAGCCGATCAGTTCCAGTCATTCCACCGGGAACGAGGTACATGGCTCATGTTGTCTGTAGTTCAACCAGCCTAGACGGTCAATATCGCGGTTCGATCGCGTCCGCGTTGTTACTTAGGGCCAGGAAGGGCTCTCAACAAGGGAAGTGTCCAGGCGTCTCGGAGTGAACCAAAGCTATGTTGTTCGGACATGGAGGAGATACAGAGAGACAGGAACTGTCGATGACATGCCTCGCTCAGGCTGCCCAAGGGGTACTACTGCAGTGGATGATCGCTACCTAAGGATTATGGCTCGGAGAACCCTGACGGCAACGCCACCATGTTGAATAATGCTTTTCGTGCAGCCACAGGACGTCGTGTTACGACTCAAATTGTGCGCAGTAGGCTGCATGATGCGCAAATTCACTCTCGACATCCATGGCGAGGTCCACGACACCATGCATCACGGTACAGATGGGCCCAGCAACATGCCGAATGGACCGCTCAGGATTGGCATCACGTTCTCTTCACCGATGAGTGTCGCATATTCCTTCGACAGGCAACCTGGTCAGGCTGAACGCCTTAGAAACACTGTCCATGGAATGCAGCAAAGTGGAGGTTCAAAAAATGGTTCAAATGGCTCTGAGCACTATGGGACTTAACATCTGAGGTCATCAGTCACCTAGAACTTAGAACCACTTAAACCTAACTAACCTAAGGACATCACACACATCCATTCCCGAGGCAAGATTCGAACCTGCGACCGTAGCAGTCGCGCGGTTCCGAACTGAAGCGCTTAGAACCGCTCGGCCACAGCGGCCGGCAAAGTCGAGGTTCCCTGCTGTTTTGGGGTGGCATTATGTGGGGTTAGCTGGCGGTCATGGAAGGCTCCGTAACGGCTGTACGATACGTGAATGCTATCCTCCGACCGACAGTGCAATCATATCGGCAGCATATTGGCAAGCCGGCCGCGGTGGTCTAGCGGTTCTAGGCACTTCAGTCCGGAACCGCGCGACTGCTACGGTCGCAGGTTCGAATCCTGCCTCGGGCATGGATGTGTGTGATGTCCTTAGGTTAGCTAGGTTTAAGTAGTTCTAAGTTCTAGGGGACTGATGACCACAGATGTTAAGTCCCATGGTGCACAGAGCCATTTGAACCATATTGGCAAGGCATTTGTCTCCATGGACGATAATTCACGCCCCCATCGTGCACATCTTGCGAATGACTTCCTTCAGGATAACGACATGTTCGACTAGAGTGGCTAGCATGTTCTTCGGACATGAACCCCATCGAACATGCCTGGGATAGATTGAAAAGGGCTGTTTATGGACGACGTGACCCACCAACCACTGTGGGGGATCTACGCCGAATCGCTATTGAGGAGTGGGACAATCTGGATCAACAGTGCCTTGATGAACTAGTGGATAGTACGCCACGACGAATACAGGCATGCATCAGTGCAAGAGTACGTGCTACTGGGTATTAGAAGAACTGCTTTGTACAGCAATCTGGACCACCACCTCTGAAGGTCTCGCTGTATGGTGGTACTACATGCAATGTGTGGTTTTCATGAGCAATAAAAAGGGCGGAAATGATGTTTATGTTGATCTCTATTCCAATTTTCTGTACAGGTTCCGGAACTCTCGCAATGGAATGGTGAGCTATCAGTCGGCGTCAGACGATGACGAAGTAGAGAACCTCTGCTACCCTCTTGGAAGAGCACTTGTTCTAACTTAATGGTACTGCTGTCCGGGCTGCTTAATTTATAGCCAGCGCCGTGGAAGCGAGGAGATCGGGCCAAGCCGTCAGCATGTGGCGCGGCCGGATCGCGGGGGAGTGTGATGGTGTGTAGCGTAGTGGAGAGGATACGACAGCGGAGCAGAGGAGTGACAAAGCCCGCGGCGGAACGCAGGGCCAGGGCCGCTATTCTGGGCGGCCCGCTCCCTAGCCGTGCCGCGCCGCCGCGTCTCCGGCCTGTTTTACGGCTGGGGCGACAGCCGACACGCTGGAATGCGCTGCACTACCCGCGAACGCACAGTACAGCTGCAGCCTCTCCAGCACGGCGTCAGGAGAGGGCACGTATGTCGTATACACTAACTGATCAAAAGCATCCGAACACCTGTAAGTGGACATTAATATGAGGAGCGTCCACCCTTCGCGTTTATGATGGCTTGAGCTCTGCTGCGGACGCTGAATGTTATCGACGAATGGCAGCCCATTCTCCCTCAAGAGCTGAAACCAGAGTAGCGTTATTGGACGCTAGGGTCTGGACGAAAACAGACGTTCTCACTCATGCCAAAGATGTCCTGTTGTGTTCAAAGCAGGACTCTGGAGTAGCCAGAGCATTTCAGAAACGTTACCGTCCGCAAAGCATTGCCTCACAGATGCTGCTTTATGACAGGGTGCACTGTCATGCCAATACAATCACCGTCTCAGAACTGTTCCTCTACTGTACACAGTTCACTGTGCTGTAAAATGCATTCATATCCCTCCGCATTCACCGTTTCCTTAAGCGCAATAAGGGGACTATACCCAAACACAACCATACTGTAACACCAATTCCTCCGCACTTCACTATTGGCATCATACATTGTGGCACGTAATGTTCTCCAGCCTTTCGCCAGACCCAAACTATTCCATCGGATTGCCACAGTATATGGTGTGATTCATCATTCCAGATCATTGGTTTCCAGTCATCCACTTATAACATCCACGATATATATATATAGGGTGTTACCAAAAAGGTACGGCCAAACTTTCAGGAAACATTCCTCACACACAAAGAAAGAAAATATGTTATGTGGACATGTGTCCGGAAACGCTTACTTTCCATGTTAGAGCTCATTAGCTCATTTTATTACTTCTCTTCAAATCACATTAATCGTGGAATGGAAACACACAGCAACAGAACGTACCAGCGTTACTTCAAACACTTGGTTGCAGGAAATGTTCAAAATGTCCTCCGTTAGCGAGGATACATGCATCCACCCTCCGTCGCATGGAATCCTTGATGCGCTGATGCAGCCCTGGAGAATGGCGTATTGTATCACAGCCGTCCACAATACGAGCACGAAGAGTCTCTACATTTGGTACCGGGGTTGCGTAGACAAGAGCTTTCAAATGCCCCCATAAATGAAAGTCAAGAGGGTTGAGGTCAGGAGACCGTGGAGGCCATGGAATTGGTCCGCCTCTACCAATCCATCGGTCACCGAATCTGTTGTTGAGAAGCGTACGGACACTTCGACTGAAATGTGCAGGAGCTCCATCGTGCATGAACCACATGTTGTGTCGTACTTGTAAAGGCACATGTTCTAGCAGCACAGGTAGATTATCCCGTATGAAACCATGATAACGTGCTCCATTGAGCGTAGGTGGACGAAACTAAAATGAGCTCTAACATGAAAATTAAGCGTTTCCGGACACATGTCCACATAACATCTTTTCTTTATTTGTGTGTGAGGAATGTTTCCTGAAAGTTTGGCCGTACCTTTTTGTAACACCCTGTATATATTTTATTACGAGTGGAATATGAACGTGTGGATAATATTCCTTCAATTATGTAATTATTTCTTAAAAAGATGATAATTACGTAAAACAGAGACAATATTTGTTTCACATTCTTTGTTAATCTATGTCATTCTTTTCTTTTGTTTTGTACCCTTTTGTCGTCTTCTGCTGATGTACGTCGCCAAAGCAAGACGCGAATCGATTTGAGATCTCTTGAATGAAAAACATTTAATGTAAAATTATTCTACTTTTATGTTCATTTGCTGGTAAAAACAAATAGGGCCAAATGCGTTGAAACTTATATCTTTTGTTGGCCGCCATCTTAACTTTTAGCACAGCGGCAAATTTAAATTGCTTGAAACTGCAAACAATATTCCGATATGTAAGAAATAAATGTGCACCGCTGGTACTGAACTCTATTTATAAAAGAAAAAATTAATCTAATCAGACTGCATTTTCTAAGAACAGTGCTGATGGTATTTATTGTTGAACAAGATTTCATTGCTGATGTATGTGGCCAAAATTAAACTACGCACGAATCACGGAGAAAAATATTTTTGGTAGCATACGTCAGTGTTGTGTGCGGGTGGTATTCTGTGTCTCCTTTTCATGATCAATTTGCTAAGAATAATTAAATTCATCGAAGACAAAAATTATAAAAGCTCTGATGTACGATCTGTAATTTTAGTGATATGAACACAGCTTACAGTCAACATTATTACACTACATCAGGTGGAATTCTTGTGCAATTTGAACAAAATAATTATCCGGGATAAGTTGTAGTATGAATAATGCATTATACATGTGTATAATATTGTCAGTCTCATTTACAAAATCAAATCAATGCAACTGCTAAAAAAAAAAAAAAAAAGAAAGAAAAAAAAAAGAAAACCAGACTGAATTCAAACCGCAGAATACCACAGAGTATCGTATCATCCACATTCATTGCATTTGTCCATGTTGATGATACACAAAAACCGCCACACACTGTCCACTGACGTCGCTCTTCACACCACCTCAAACGTGGCTTAACACTACAGAAATATGAAGCATATGAGTAGTTGACCAACCACTATATCCCATTCTTTTTAACCCATAACACGCAGTCACTGTGCTAGCTGGATTGCTGCTAGTACTTTGAATATCACGAGTCATTGCTTCTGCTGATTTTTTACAACCTCCCTCTGCAGTATAGCATATCAGCGCACACTCCGCCGCAGAGTGAAAATCTCATTCTGGAAACATCCTCCAGGCTGTGGCTAAGCCATGTCTCCGCAATATCCTTTCTTTCAGGAGTGCTTGTTCTGCGAGGTTCGCAGGAGAGCTTCTGTAAAGTTTGGAAGGTGGGAGACGAGGTACTGGCAGAAGTAAAGCTGTGAGGACGGGGCGTGAGTCGTGCTTGGTTAGCTCAGATGGTAGAGCACTTGCCCGCGAAAGGCCAAGATCCCGATTTCGAGTCTCGGTCCGGCACACAGTTTTAATCTGCCAGGAAGTTTCGCCCTCTGCAGTGCTCGAAGGTCCTTGTCCATCAATACACGAGGTCTGTGCCATGGCGTACTAGAAGTCAGGCGCCACTGCGGCCAGGTCACCACACGGCGACGATAGTGGTCGTTGAGAAATCTCATTTCTTTATAAATGCACCATGTCACGTGCCGAAACAAGGCCCACAATTATCCATCCAAGAGGTGGCTATTTAAGCCAGTTCGCGAGATCTGGACAGCAGTTCCATCACAGCATATAATGAAAATCTTCGCTGCACCACACCAAAGGCTGGGCCATCGATTTCTGGACAGTATACAACCTCCTCAACTGACACTCTGAGTGATTAGCAAAATGCTCCTTGAGACTTGGTACAGTTGTGCTACTGTTCTTCTAGCTGGCACGATAGTGTAAGACTGAAAGTTTCTGTCCTTACCGAACTTATATTTTTCATTAGTGTTGCCTCTCAATACTTCTTCAGCGGAGTACACCATAAGAGTTGTTAAATTTTTATTCTTCTTGACCGAAGCTTGGATCTGGACTTTCGTTTTAAACCTGAAGTGACACACACTTCAAAAATGGCTCTGAGCACTATGGGACTTAACATCTGTGGTCATCAGTCCCCTAGAACATAGAACTACTTAAACCTAACTAACCTAAGGACATCACACACATCCATGCCCCAGGCAGGATTCGAACCTGCGACCGTAGCGGTCTCGCGGTTCCAGACTGAAGCGCCTAGAACCGCACGGCCACACCGGCCGGCCTATATCAGTTTCTTTGGCGCTTGAGTGTACTAACATCATATATAAATTTAAATTCCTTATATGGAAATGAAATGCGGACAATGAACAGCACACACAAGAAGAGGATATAAGTTTTCCCGTGGTACTATAGATAAAATTTAAATTTGCGTGTGGCCAGGGCCTCTTGTCTTGTAGACCTGGCGCCTGGTGCAAGTCTTTTTAGCTGACGTCACTCCGGTGTCTTGTATGTCGATGAAGGTGATACGATGATGAAGACAACAGAACAAGTCCCTGAGCGGGGAAAATCTGCGACCCGGCCGGGAATAGATGCCGGGCCCCTCGCATGGCATTCAGGCGCGCTGACCACTTTCTGTTTACCACTCAGCTATGATGGCAGGTGTACTGCTACAGACAAATGCTGAAGATCAGATGGATGGATTGACTAATGAAGAAACAAGGGGCCCGGGTTCGATTCCCGGCTGGGTCGGAGATTTTCTCCGCTCAGGGACTGGGTGTTGTGTTGTTCTCATTATAATTTCATCGTCATCAGGGGAATGCAATGGGAAACCACCTCTGGAATCACTTCCCTAGATGCTCATGCGGTGGACCTCTCTAACGAGGCTTCCCCCATGACAAGACCTGCCGTAAGGCAGAACACAAAGTTTTAAAATGAAGAGGCACTGAAAAAAAAACTGGGGAGAAAATAGTTTCACGGCAATACGAGACTACACGAAGAAACAGGTTCATGAACATATCAAGCACTGCATCAAGGAGTAGTTATTTGGGTAATAGAAGGAGACCAAGGCCTGAAAACAGTAAACAGGTTCAAACTGCTGTGAGCTGCAGTAGTTACGCAGATATGAAAAGACTCACGGGACAGTAGCGTGGAGAGCTATATCAAAGCAGTCTTTGAACTCAAGACTGCCCGCATCTCGTGGTCGTGCGGTAGCGTTCTCGCTTCCCACGCCCGGGTTCCCGGGTTCGATTCCCGGCGGGGCCAGGGATTTTCTCTGCCTCGTGATGGCTGGGTGTTGTGTGCTGTCCTTAGGTTAGTTAGGTTTAAGTAGTTCTAAGTTCTAGGGGACTTATGACCACAGCAGTTGAGTCCCATAGTGCTCAGAGCCACTTGAACCACTTTTTTTGAACTCAAGACTACTACAATAACAGATCCGCATGTGCTTCTGTGTTGTCTTCCGATGACCGTTTCCCTTTTATAACAACGCTACCGCTAGATTGTAGTAACACAGCATGGGTATACATTGGGTGAGACGTGTTATATGCTGCCGTTTTTAACAATCTTTTTATTAGATCGCTTTCATGTCTGTTTGTTTCTTCGGTACAAATTATGCCGCTGATTTCAAACTGACTCCCTGATGAGCTAGAGACCTGAAATTTTCGACATATAACTGGATGACAGGGCAATACTATCTCGCTTCCTTTTCTGGTGTGTGTGTGGCAGAGGGTACTTTGTTTTTCTGTCTCTCTGCCTTTGAGTACAAATTTTGCAATTGATTATAAACTAGTTTTCTTATGAGCTGGAGACTTGAAACTTTCAACACGGCTCAGATCTGGATGATAATGCGATGTTAACTCGTTTCCCTCCCTGGTGTGTGTTGCATGGTAATTTGTTTTTTTGTTTTTCAGTTCGGTCCATATTTTGCAATTGATTTCAAAATGACTTCCCGATGAGCTAGAGAACTGAAATTTCCAACATATATCAGAACTGGATGAGAATGCAATATTACTTCACTTTCTTGTCTGGTGTATGGTGAAGGGTATTTTTTGTACCACTTCCATTTCCCCCTAATCTGGCTCCAGTTGCGAAAGTTTCGCGCATAGAACTATTGCTGGTAAGCCACCATGTAAGTTCGATTTTCTCTCATTTTTATCTCTACGGTCTTTTAGCAAGATACACGAAGTAGGAAGAAATGTAATGTTTGATTCAGATGATACTGAAATAACCGTGAAATTTACCACGTGCCTGTGTCCTAATCTTATCAAAACCTTTGAAATCGCTTGAAAAGTTTCACGCATAGAAGACTAAAGAATAGAAGAGAAGTATGTAAATAATAAACTTTTTAATAGAACACACTTTTGAAAGGTACTAAAAAGTATAAAATAATTTCACCAAGCTCCATACAGATTCCGGACCCCATGCAGATAGTCCTGAAAATTTTTCCTTGTAAATTTTTTAATGGCTATGACAATACTAAAAAATTTAAAACGAAAAACTGGGGCGCTTGCAATAGATAATAGTAAGGAGTGCTATAGATAGTATCGTAAGTTTCACCAAAAATCGTAACACAACACACACATATGTCATATTAACAAATGTAAATTCACCTGATGATGAGGATTTAAATCTTTGAAACGTGTCGTGGAAATAAATAAACAGTGAGTGGTAATAGTAAACATGTTGCTTCATTTGGCGGTCCACACCATTGTGGAGCCATTACCATACTACACAGTGCCTTTTGACGTCTTGGGTACATGTCTTAGTGGGGTCTGCGCCACACTCGAACGCTGCCAACAGCTCTTACTAATTTAAATACGCTACTGGCCATTAAAATTGCTTTACCACGAAGATGACATGCTACAGACGCGAAATTTAACCGAGAGGAAGAAGATGCTGTGATATGCAAATGATTAGCTTTTCAGAGCATTCACACAAGGTTGGCGCCGGTGGCGACACCTACAACGCACTGAGATAAGCAAAGTTTCCAACCGATTTCTCATACACAAACAGCAGTTTACCGGAGTTGCCTGGTGAAACGTTGTTGTGATGCCTAGTGTAAGGAGGAGAAATGTGTACCATCACGTTTCCGACGTTGATAAAGGTCGGATTGTAGCCTATCGCTATTGCGCTTTATCGTCTCGCGACATTGCTGCTCGCGTTGGTCCAGATTCAATGACTGTTAGCGGAATATGGAATCGGTGGGTTCAGGAGGGTAATACAGAACGCCGTGCTGGATCCCAACGGCCTCGTATCATTAGCAGTCGACATGACAGGCATCTTATCCGCATGGCTGTAACGGGCCGTGCAGCCATGTCTCGATCCCTGAGTCAACAGATGGAGACGTTTGCAAGACAACAACCATCTGCACAACAGTTCGACGACGTTTTCAGCAACATGGACTATCAGCTCGGAGACCATGGCTCCGGTTATCCTTGACGCTGCATCACAGATAGGAGCGCCTGCCATGGTGTACTCAACGACGAACCTGGGTGCACGAATGGCAAAACGTCATCCAGGTTCTGTTTACAGCATCATGATGGTCGCATCCGTGTTTGGCGACATCGCGGTGAACGCACATTGGAAGCGTATATTCGTCATCGCCATACTGGCGTATGACCCGGCGTGATTGTATGGGGTGCCATCTGTTACACGTCTCGGTCACCTCTTGTTCGCATTGACAGCACTTTGAACAGTGGACGCTACATTTCAGATGTATTACGACCCGTGGCTCTACCCTTCATTCGATCCCTGCGAAGCCCTACATTTCAGCAGGATAATGCACGACCGCATGTTGCAGGTCCTGTCCGGGCATTTCTGGATAAAGAAAATGTTCGACTGCTACCCTGGCCAGCACATTCTCCAGATCTCTCACCAATTGAAAACGTCTGGTGAATGGTGGCCGAGCAATTGGCTCGTCACAGTACGACAGTCACTACTCTTGATGAACTGTGGTATCGTGTTGAAGCTGCATGGGCAGCTGTACCTGTACACGCCATCCAAGCTTGTTTGAGTCAATGCCCAGGCGTATGAAGGCCGTTATTACGGCCAGAGGTGGTTGCTCTGGGTACTGATTTCTCAGGATCTATGCACCCAAATTGCGTGTAAATGTAATCACAGGTCAGTTCTAGTATAATATATTTGTCCAATGAATACCCGTTTATCATCTGCATTTCTTCTTGGTGTAGCAATTTTAATGGCCAGTAGTGTAGGTACTTACGTCACCAGACCACGGTTTTCCAGTCGTCTATGGTAGAACCGATGTGGTCACGAGCCCAGGAGAGGCTCTGTAGGCGATGTCGTGCTGTTGAGACAGGCACTCGCGTAGCTCGTCTGCTGCCACGTTCGTCGTCCGTCCCACATTGATTTCTGCGGCTATTTCACGTAATGTTGCTCGTCTGTTGGCGCTGACAAATCTACGCAAACGCCGCTGCTCTCGGTCGTTAAGTGAAGGTCGTGAAGTAAAGGCCGTCAGCCAATGAGTCGTCTACGGTAAGAGGTAATGCTAGAAATTTGGTGCTATCGGCAAACACTTGACTCTGTGGATCTCGAATTATGGCATTCCCTAACGATTTCCGAAACGGAATATCCCGTGCGTCTAGTTCCAATTACCGTTCCGGGTCCAGAGTCTGTTAATTCCCTTCGTGCGACCATAGTCACGTCTGAAACCTTTTCACATGAATCACCTGAGTACCAATGACAACTTCGCCAATGCACTGCCCTTTTATATCTTGTTTACAACGATACTGCCGCTATCTGTATAAGTTCATATCGCTATCCCATGACTTTTGAGAGTTCACTGTATGAGCAGCAGTTCATAGGCATTATCCATGTTTTGAAGGAAGTCCAGAAAGCAGTGCTTCGAGTGATTTGTCTCACGCAGAGCATCTCGCGAAAAGTTGCTGGACTCTGGCCGCTGCCGCTAGTGGAGCTTCAAGAGCATGAAACGCTACAGGAGCTCCGACACGACGGACAAGAAGGAGGTTTCTCTGGTTCACTGAGATTAAAATTAGATGGGAGACTGAAGATAATAGATTACGAACCAAACCGAACAGAGCGCCATAAAGTGAAGTGATTTATTCTCACGCCTGGTCCATAAATGCAGACTGCACTCAGAGTGGCCGAGCCTTGGTTGGAGAAATGGCGTGTTAGAGTAAACGTCGACAAGTGCGAAGCCGTTCTGTTCACTAGAAGACCGAAGCAACTGCGCAAACACCGCTACTGCAGACCAATAACTCTACATGCACGTCCAATACGTTTCCGCGAGAAAGTCAAATACCTCGGTGTCTGGCTGGACCGGAAATTACTCTGGGGGGACCACATACAACACATGACCAACCGAGCTAGCGCGAGGCTCAAACAGCTCTATCCTATGCTCAACAGGCGTAGCACACTGAACAGAAGGGTGTCGAGGTCCATGTACATGACACTTATCCGACCCCTGATGACGTACGCAGCTCCTGTCTGGGGATACGCTGCGCCTACACGCCTGCGCCGTCTGCAGCTCATACAAAACAAAGTACTCAAAATCATAAGCAATGCTCCACGATACACACGCATCGCGGACCTTCACCGGGAATACCGACTTGAGACTCTCACGGAGGTAATCCACAAACTCACCACAAGACTATACAGAAACTCCAGACATTCGCAGAACCCGTTTATTCTGAATCTGGGGAACTACGACCACAACCATAGATGGAAACATAAAAGACCAAAAGACATACTTGTAAGGACATAACATCTATGGCCAATCATACGCAAACATAACGGCACAGGCGAGCCCCTGTTAATCAGACGCCATTACTGGATATCCAGCTAAAATACACCGCCGAATAACTGGCACCACACAGGGAAGCCGTACCGTACACTGCATGCAAACAAGCTCCACACATCCCCCACACAGTGAGATGATCTATGGCCGATCTCCCACTACTGTATAACGATCTTGATTGTTCCAGGAATGTAGCAGCTGCAGCAACTGGGACACATCGCCATCGCTTGTCACGGTAATGATGCATGATACCTATACTAACAAATCCAACCTTGCATGAACTATCGCAGCTAGTAAGCCACTACTGCTCTTACTACCCATCCCACTGTCGCAGAGGTTTTTTTCCCACGGCACGAGCCGTGGCACTTTTTTCCCTCTGCTCTTCAAATCGCTACCCTCACTCGCGTTTCGTCCACTATCTATCACTTGATGGACCGTGTTAATGCGTAGCCTTACCCAGACGCACGGACAACATCACAGCCCAGCATCCTGTGATCCACTTACTAGACAACCAACATGTTTACGGAGGTGACAGTAGAACTTTTGGTTTGGTCACCACGTTGGTGCGGGCGTGGAGGGGCCCCATCTCTTTTGGAAAAGTGCCACAGAGGTCGAGGCGGAGAGCGTCGCTGCTGCCGCACAGTATCGCACTTCCTACGCTTGTTCTCTTCAACAGGTTGCGAATGAGGGGAGCGTTTCCACGACTTACACCGACTCCATAACGTAAGCATTGTAAAGGGAGAAAAAAGGAAGTAGATTTCTACAGCTGAGTGAAAACAGTGTAGGATATTAACCTAAAATGCAAATATGTCGAATATCTTGAAATAACTGAAAAACTGTTATCCAGTGCATAGTCAATTCTTAGTTTACCACAAGAGGTCGGTACTCCAGTAACGAATAATCTCTGACAAAAGGATGCTGCACACTGCCTCAGTCCAGTGGCTCTAAGCACTATGGGACCCAACTGCTGTGGTCATCAGTCCCCTAGGACGTAGAACTACTTAAACCTAACTAACCTAAGGACATCACACACATCCATGCCCGAGGCAGGATTCGAACCTGCGACCGTAGCAGGCCTCAGTCCAGTATTTTATCTTGGTGACGACTAGTGCAAATACGAATCAGCCATCCTATAGTTGGATTTTGCAAAGGGACGAAGGAGGGTTTTAGCAGTATAAGCACCGTCACTCAAGCAACAACCATCCCCTTCTTCTCAATACAGAACTTAATAACAACAGGCGCCATCAATCTAGTTTTCTATGATATCTGGCCACTGAAAAATCAATAAAAGATTCCACTACGTTGTTTCTTATGAGACTGTTAGTACGTTTTACTGTTTTATTTATGCCTACTAAGATGTAATTACCAAGTTGGGGATAGGTGCATGGTGTATATACAGGGTGATCAAAAAGTCAGTATAAATTTGAAAACTTAATAAACCACAGAATAATGTTGATAGAGAGGTAAAAATTGACACACATGCTTGGAATGACATGGGGTTTTATTAGAACCAAAAAAAAGCAAAGTTCACAAAATGTCCGACAGATGGCGCTGGACAGTAAAACGTCAGTGACTGCGCATGACAATCGTGTATAAAAGGAGCTATAATGAGAGAGAGAATCAGATGCGCCAGCAGTCTCAGCATGTTGACGTTACCTGAAAAGGTACTTTTAGTGAAGCTGTATTATCAGAATGGGGAATGTGCTAGTTCAGCGTTACGATCCTATCGCCATGGGAAGGGGATTCGAACGGGTAAAGGTCCGTTGACAAATGCAGCTGTGGCGAGAATGATTTCGAAGTTCGAAGCCACCGGCTGTTTAGACGACAGACCCCGTAGTGGCCGACCGAGCACAAGGTGTAATGCTGCTGAGACAGTTCAGGTAGAAATGGAGACTGTAACGGGTTCGTCTATGCACGGGGAAGTCAGCGCTCGTGCAGTCACACGTCGCACCGGCATTCCATACACTACTAGTTGGTTGGCACTGAGGCGTACCCTCGGATGCTATCCGTACAAAGTCCATCGACATCATGAACTGTTACCTGGCGATTTAGTGAAGTGGAGGGCATTTGCAGTGCGGACGTTTCAAAATATGGCGGAAGAGGACGATTGGTTGAGTAACGTGTTGTGGACCGACGAAGTTCATTTCACGCTCCGAGGGTCTGTCAACGCCCACAACTGCAGAATTTGGGCTACCGAAAATCCTAGAACTGTCGTGGAAACTCCATTGCACGACGAGAAAGTCACGGTATGAGTTGGATTTACCACATCTACCGTTATCGGGCCTTTTTTCTTCGAGGAAATGCGTGATTCTGGTTTTGTAACTGCTACAGTGATGGGTGAGAGGTACGCCGATATGTTACAGAATCGCATCATCCCCAGCCTGGCTGATAAACACCTGCTGGAACGTACGACGTTTATGCAGGATGGCGCTCCACCCCATATTGCTAGACGCGTAAAAGATCTCTAGCGCGCGTCGTTTGGTGATGATCGTGTGCTCAGCCGCCGCATTCGTCATGCTTGGCCTCCCAGACCCCCAGACCTCAGTCCGTGCGATTATTGGCTTTTGGGTTATCTGAAATCGCAAGTGTATCGTGATCGACCGAAATTTCTAGGGATGCTGAAAGACAACATCCGACGCCAATGCCTCACCATAACTCCGGACATGCTTTACAGTGCTGTTCACAACATTCTTCCTCGACTATAGCTATTGTTGAGGAATGATGGTGGACATATTGAGCATTTCCTGTAAAGAACATCATATTTGCTTTGTCTTACTTTGTTATGGTAATTATTGCTATTCTGATGAGATGAAGCGCCATCTGTCGGACATTTTTGAACGTTTGTATTTTTTTGGTTCTAATAAAACCCCATGTATGACGGTAGTATCTGTTCCCGGATGAACAGTTACCGTGGATCACCATGCAGCTTTGCTAGAAATGAAATGATAATTAAATGGACACCCTAGCTGCAAACAGGCGTTGATGTACTTCATTGGGGACATGTTGAAAATGTGTGCCCCGACCGGGACTCGAACCCGGGATCTCCTGCTTACATGGCAGACGCTCTATCCATCTGAGCCACCGCCGGCACAGAGGATAGTGCGTCTGCAGGGACTTATCCCTTGCACGCTCCCCGTGAGATCCACATTCCCAACATGTCCACATCACTACATTCGTAGTGCGCCGAATAGATGTTTGCCCATCTCTATCTACATTATTCCGTTATTTTTTTCAGTTTTCAAATTTATACTGACTTTTTGATCACCTGGTATATTGAAGTGCCAAGGAACTGGAAAAGGCATGCGTATTCAAATTCAGAGATATGTAAACAGACAGAATACGTCGTTGTGGTCGGCAACGCCTATATAAAACAACAAGTGTCTGGCACACTTGTTTGATCGGTTACTGCTGCTGCAGTGGTAGATTATCGAGATGTAAGTGAGTTTGAACGTGCTGTTATAGTCGGCGCATGAGCGATGGGACACAGCATCTCAGTGGGGATTTCCTGTTCGACCATTTCACGAGTGTACCGTGAATATCAGGAATCCCTTAAAACAGCAAATCTCCGACACTGCGGCGGCCGGAAAAATATCCTGCAAGAGCGGAACCAACTACGACTGAAGAGAACCGTTCAGTGTGACAGGGCTGCAACCCTTCAGCAAATTGCTCCAGATTTCAATGCTGGCCCATCAACAAGTGTCATCGTGCCAACCATTCAACGAAACGTCATCGATATGGACTTTTGGAGCCGAAGGCCCACTAGTGTACCCTCGATGACCGCACGACACAAAGCTTTACGCATCACCTGGGCCCCTCAACAGTGACAGTGGACTGTTGATGACCGGAACCATGTTGCCTGGTCGGACAAGTCTCGTTTCAAATTGTATTGAACGGGTGGGCGTGTACGGGTATGGAGACAGCGTCATGAATCCATGGATCCTGTATGCCAGCAAGGAATGTTCAAGTTGGTGGAGGCTCTGTAATGATGTGGGCCGTGTGCAAGTGGAGTATGGGACTCCTGATACGTCTAGATGCGAATCTGACAGGGGACTCGTACGTAAGCATCCTGTCTGATCACCTGCATACATTCACGTCCATTGTTCATTCCGACAGACTTGGGCAATTCCAGCAGGACAACGCGATACCCTACACCTCCAGAATTACTACAGAGTGGCTCCATAAGCACTCTTCTGAGTTTAAACACTTCCGCCACCAAACTCCCGAGATATGAACATAATTGCGCATATCTGGGATGCCTTGCAACGAGCTGTTCAGACGAGATCTCCACTCCCTCGTACCCCTACGGATCTATGGACAACCCTGCAGGATTCATGGTGTCAGTTCCCTTCAACACTACTTCAGACATTAGTCGAGTCCACGCCACGTCGTGTTGCGGTACTTCTACGTGCTCGTGGGGGCCCTACACGATATTAGGCAGGTGTACCAGTTTCTTTGGCTCTTCATTGTATATATTCCTGTGGCATACGTTATCTGCAACTCCACTTAATGGCAGTGCACCATATAAACATAAACTTCAAACTTAGAATTGATGCGTCTACGACTTTCTTAATAAATTTACGTTCGTCTATTCAGGCAAGTTGTTTCCGTATCGTTAATAACGACTTGTAATATCACCTTAAGCGTAACTACCACGCCCTTGCTACGTCAAAAACTTGAGTGCTCTCTTATAGTTTATTTATAGGGTTTTACCAAATATCGATAGCATTACTTTTCATTTGTACGCTAAAACCGGGCAAATATCAACTCCATGTATAAAATTGAATAACTTAACGACAATGGATTTTCCAAAGTGGTGTGCATCAGCTTTTAGACTTACGTTTTCTCGTAAACAGCGTATCTCCGACTTTACCACAGCAAATTAACTCCCCTTCTTTTCCGCGTAAGATACCTCTTATAAACTCGTAACAAAACTGTCAAAACCACTTTTAATCTCCCAGTACAAAATTAATATCATACAAATCTACTTACATATTTCTGATTACAAGTCCCACTGTCTTTTGTTCTGAGAAATTTTCATCACAGTAGAAAGATCTACGAATTGTAAATTCAATGATGTAGCATTCGCGTTTGTTTAACAGCGCGTATCATGACAAATTTATTTTTTTTTTCTCCAGTTATAAGTAGAACAATTTGAAACGTCCCCTTTGAACAATTATACATGACTGTGCTTAAACTGACACACAATATTTTTAGCGCAACGCAATCTGACTTTTATTAATCCCTACAAAAGAATGGCCCTGACTAACATTAACCTATACCTTTCACAAATCACTTACCTCACCAAAAATCTTCGTTACTCGAACTACAGCAATACAGCGAGCGCCACTACTGCCAGGCTAAGTAAAAGATTCTAACTACTGAAGGCACTAACTACTGATAGGCATAGTTAGCAAATGAAAGATTTTGATAGAGAACAATCAATGTATTTACCGTACTAGTGTTCAAAAGTCATAATATATATAGCAGTTCATGACAACCAGTCCTACAAATTTCAAAACTCCGCCATCTCTCTCCCCACACCACCACTGCTGGCGGCTCACCTCCAACTGCGCAACGCTACGCGCTGTTAACAGCCAACTGCCCAACACTACAATGGCCAACAACAATGCAAACCATCCACAGACTGCACATAGCACAGCCAGTGATTTTCATACAGAGCGCTACGTGGCGTTACCAATATAAAAACCTAAACAGCCTACTTACAAATTCTTTTATACTTCTCTTTTAATAGGATATGTCCACCCAATCCTAATGATAAGTTTCTGTTTTGATTACTATTTCTCTACCACTACGCAAGATAACGTTATTTGTCTTAAAGGTATCACTGAAATTAGTTTATTACGAAAGCCACTCTTTAAGTAGAATAACATTGTCTTTTGTTCCAATAATTTCTCCTTAACAGCGCTTCTGAAAATTTACTTTCAATCATTATAATTATCCTCTTTAATTTACTTTTTAATTTTTTATTTTTTATGGATAGAAAATATTGGGACTATATCAACATGGGCAAAAAATGACAGGATCAGATACTAAATTTACCTTTTAAACAACCATTCTCTTTTGAATTATCACACGTGAATACAGTGGTACGCCACTGTGTACGAGAACCATTGTGCACACAATGCTAACAGAGATCCGTCCGGCAACAACAACACTATTGCCACTGCCGCTTTGGCCATACTCTTAACGGAGACAACGAAAGCTCTTCCTGTTCAAGGGTTGGCGTCCAACCTAGAACTTTTCCCAAATGTGTTACAGAAGAACTGGTCACTCTCCACAGATTTTCCTTCGGTGCGAAATAACACTGAACGTTATTCAAAGTAATGGTTCCATCATGTACACAATAAATGGACAAATCGTTTGTCTATCTTGTCAGCTTAAGGGCTATTACTGCTGTATTCTAAATTGTGAGTTCAGCA
This sequence comes from Schistocerca nitens, assembly GCF_023898315.1. Lineage (NCBI taxonomy): Eukaryota > Metazoa > Arthropoda > Insecta > Orthoptera > Acrididae > Schistocerca > Schistocerca nitens. Next base: position 380,159,178 of record NC_064617.1, read on the forward strand.
ATTAATCATCTAGTGCCTGCAAAAGAATGTCCGCACTTGAGTTGATCCATGAACTCAATACTAAACCATACAGCCGACGAACATAACCAGAAACAACTCTCCTTCACAAAAGCGTTCTGTACAAGACCACTAGAACCACTAACTGAAACAAACTCTCAGCCACTAATGTTTCCGAATAACATACATCCCAACTATCCTCGACCAACAATAGATCCGAAAAATCACAGCCAACCCTTACAGGTTATAACAGCCTTTTATGGCCCAGAACTGAAAAAGATCCCAAATTATGTTCGATAATTGATCGTAATTGAACACCAACTCATAAAATATCCCATGGCACCTGAACTGATTCCAAAATGCCAATGACTGAACCACGATGTTCACTTACCCAACCTCGTCTGGAATGATAAAGACTCGTCGTCATATAACCATTCCCTACTCTGACCAAAAGGCCAACATTTCGGTGCCATTAAAATGAGCAAACGAATCGTGCTAACACTACTTTTAAAAATTGTTTCATTGTATTCACTTACCGTGAGGATGCTGTTGGGCGGCCAGTTACGGCGCTACATTCGAAGGGCTTTCAGTAAATAAGCCACCGCATCTTTTTTTCTCGGGCAATTTTGTTTCAAAAACTGCAGAATTTGTTATGAGACATCCTGGAATATTCCCATATCAGCTCCTATATTTTCATTAAGTTCACGTTTGTAGTGTCGCTATACGTAGCCTTCCAAATAGCGTCTGCAAGGCATATTATATATGCACCAGTTAATATACAACTAATTACAAAACTTATGAAATGACTCAATACTCATAAATGGTCCAGCCACGTTAATGTGATTACCGAGTACGTTCGACGTCAAGGTGCAGTAACTACTCACAGACGGCAGGCGGCAGCACAACACATAAAGCGTGTAGTGGAGACGTGGGAAACACTACAATTGTAATGATGAAACAGAGTATTTATCTGACGTCTAAAAGGGCACAATCATTGGTTTGCGTGGCAAGGGTGAAAGCATTTTCAAAGCGGCTAAGTTTGTAAACCGTTCGCATGCCACCGTGGTTAGAGTAAACCGTGCAAGGCAAACTGTCGCTATTCGAAACCGGCGCTAAGGAAACAGTGGTGCACCACAGGGCACAGATGACAGGCGTAAATGACGTTTGCGGAGATATATACTGGCGAATAGACGATGAACTGTTCAGCAACTGATCACCCATATGATTCAAGGGGGTACCAACAGTGTCTCCTTATCGATTGTTCAGCAAACATGGCTGTGAATGGGACTCTGCAGCAGATGCCTGGTTCATGCACCCGTGCTGACCTTTTCATCAGCGACGAAGGCTGGAATTTGGACGTCAGGACCGCAAGTGGACTTCCAGTCAGTGGCGACAGCTGGCCTTTTCACCTGAATCACGTTTTATGCTCCATCGAAGACACGGTCGTTGACGCGTATGTCACGAAACTTGTAAAAGCAAACACCCTGCAACAAGGAGGCAGCATTATCCTAGGGGAATGTCGTCATCAGCCGGCCGTGGTGGCCGAGCGGTTCTAGGCGCTTCAGTCCAGAACTGCGCTGCTGCTACAGTCGCAGGTTCGAATCCTGCCTCGGGCATGGATGTGTGTGATGTCCTTAGGTTAGTTACGTTTAAGTAGTTCTAAGTGTAGGGAACTGATGATCTCAGATGTTAAGTCCCATAGTGCTTAGAGCCATTTGAACCATTTTTATGTCGTCATCCTGCAAGCCACAATTAATCAGTGCAAGTAGGCATCTGTTCTTGGACACCATGCCCACACCTGCGAGCCGATTGTCTTTCCTCGGCATTGATGGCATCTACCAGAAGGACAATCCAACATGTCACACACCTTGCAGTATACGTGCGTGGTTCAAAGAGTGCCAACATGAATTTTCCGTTCTCCCCTGGCCACCATAATTCCCAGATTTAAACCAGTCACAGATCTGTGGGACCACCTCGATCGGGATATTCGTGCCACGAATTCTCAACTGAGAAATCCAGCAACGCTGCCCACGGCAGTAGTTGGACAAAGATCGTACAACCCCACACTGCATAGTCACAATAATGTCATGGTGGGAAGTTCAAATTTTGGCGGGAAAATAGGGCACTTGGGCTACCTCCACTAACCTAAGAGAATGGCGGGAAAATACGTCACTTGGGCTACCTCCACTAACTTAAGTCGTCCGACCGCTACCTCTGCCATAGAGTTGGCAGGAAATAGATTCAACCTGTGCTGGGCTGCTGGACAGGATGCATGTAAGTTTTTATTTTGCATGCAGTGTTCATTTAAACAGTTTGAGGCTGTAGGGCCATCCAGTGTGTCCACCGTGAGGTCCAGAGTTCAACTGACCTAGTACACAGTACTGCCACCAGAGGGCGCTTTCATCCCATGGCGGTCTGGGGAAAATGGCGGGAAAATGACTGAGCCTGCGCTAGGCTGCTGGAGAGAAGAACGAGTGTACTTTATTTTTTCAGAACAATTTATTTAGGGACGAGTTACATGTACTTTATTTATTACACTGATACAAAACACCCGCTATGACATGCTTGGGGTCACAATACACAGCATACAGATCTACAAACTACTCGTAACTTACCGAAATAATGCAGTACACTGATGTACAGACATGCAAACAACTCGTAAATTACCAAAATAATCAAATGCACAACATATAGACCTGCAAACTACGCTTAAATCACCGAAATAATGCAGTACACAGCTACAGACCTTCAAACTACTCGTATATCACCGAATTAATGCTGTACACTGATGTGCAGGCACGCAAATAACTCGTAAATTATCAAAAATTAGGTATGTAAAACGCTCTGCAGACACACTCACTAATTCTAAACTGTCCAGATAATGCAGTACACAACATACATACCTGCAAACTACTCGAAAATTACCGAAAAAATGCAGTACAATGCTCTGCCATCACACTCAAAACGCTTAAACAGCCGAAAATAATGCAGTGCACAAACACTCATTGCACTTAAAAAAAACGGCTTTCGAACTATCGTCAACCGCGACATATCAGCAAACTGTCTCCAACACAGGTTACAATGCACATACATGCTGACGCTGCCAGAGAGACGAATGCAGGGGCGCGAGCCATTGTTCTCAGGCTGCTGCCACCTACAGCCAGGTGGTGAAAGTCACGTTTATTTTTGGGTATACAGTTAGAATTCTTTGAGTGTTATACTGACATCACATATCCTTGTAAATAAGAGCCAAGTCACACTCTAGATGCTGGCTGAGGCATACGTGCCAGTCCAGAGCCGGGAGAGATGTTTGCATAGCGGCTAACCCTCGCAGATCCAGCTAAACAATTCTCAATGTCACAATGGCATCACAGGTTCCGCTATAGAAATCTGTTCCAATGCTTCCCAGAATAATAGAGGGTGCATTGTTCCTAGCGATCCTAATGGGACATGAGAGCTGCGTCTAGCTGTGCATGCGTTTTCGTGCCGAGTGTGGCTGACTCATCGCCAGAAAATCTTCACAGGGTGACTCACCATCGTAAGCACATCTAAAAGGTTCGCAATGTTGCACTGACATCACATGGCTATGTAAATAAGAGCCAAGTCTTCTTCTCGGAAATTGTAAAGTGTCGCAGAAATAGTTAACAGTCGCTTTTGTAGGAGCTTTCGTGACATCTCAGCTTGTCTGCATGGAAATTCTTGTCCTAACAGAACCTGTTTACGAAAATAGCCAGAATAACGCCGAATGCATTCCTCCTGATGGTCCAAACGTGGCATCCCATCCATCATGTGTTTCCCTTCCTGGAAATCATTAAGTCCTGCTTTCAAAAAACATTTCCAAAACACAAACATTCTCACCACAATGTAGAGGCCCCTATGTCCTGGCACAAAGGATGTCTTGTGAATGTATGGAACATTATGATTGGCTCTTACTGAATTTACCTGCCAAATTAATGGTGCCACCAGTGTGGAAGCACTGTCAGTCCTTTTTTTTCTGCAAATGAGACTTTTGGCGGCAAAACTGTTTTGTACAGATGGCCATATTACACTGCCCATTAAACCCTGCAAAAGTGGCCTACATATCGTCAAATAAAGAAATACTCTTGCTCAATTACACTGCTCTGGCTCTGAGGGAGAAAGCTTGAATATTAGAATCTGAAACTGATCTCCAAACCGGCAATATGGGGGTTGGAACTTAAATAGTGGTAACTATTTATTCACAACCGATACAAAAGAGTTGCATGTTTGCACCTGTTACTGTCCTTCAAAGCAGTCACCAGCGTTGTGTAGAACCCATTGCCAGCGATGTGGAAGGCGTAGTATACCGTTAGCAGAGCCCGTTTTTGACAATGGTGCGAATGCAGTGGTCTACTGCCTGTCGAATCTCTGGAACAGTTCTGAAGCGAATGCCTCGAAGTGGTTCCTTCATCTTCGGAATCAAATCAAAGTCACAAGTCTGGAGAGTATGGTGGATCGTACACTACTTCCCAGTCCCATCGACCGAACAGAGCAGCCACAACTTGCGCTGTATGCATCCGCGATTGTCGTGTAAAATGGTGGGTGGATTGCACAGAAAGTGTCGCCGCTTCTTTTGCAAAGCTGGTGGCAGGTGATGCTCCAAAAACGACCAGTTTAGCGCAAGAAGAAGCGACACTTTTTGCACAAACCACCCATCTTTTGTACGACAATGCGTGGGTGCATACAGCGCAAGCCGTGGCTGCTTTGTTCAGTCGATGGGACTGGGAAGTACTGTACCATCCACCATACTCTCTGGGCTTAAGTCCTTGTGATTTTGATTTGCTTCCAAAGATTAAGGAACCACTCCGTGGCATTCATTTCAGAACTATTCCAGAGATCTGACAGGCAGTAGACAGCTCCATTTTCACCATCAACAGAACAGGCTCTGATAACGGTATACTATGCCTTCCACATCACTGGCAATGCGTTCTACACAACGCTGGTGACTACTTTTAAGGACAGTAACAGGTGCAAACATGTAACTCTTTTGTATCAGTTGTGAATATATAGTTGCCACTATTTAAATTCCAACATATGTGTATCACTGCATACTGCGTCGATGTAGTAAACATACAATTCGTATTCTGTGCCATACAAAATCGCCTCTTTTGCATCATGCGTATAGCTATCGACCGCCAGACACTCGCACGTACACCGCGAAGACAGACGACATAAGCACGTGCACCGTGAGGTCGTGCGGTCAGCCACTGCAGCCGACGCTCGCAAGTCATCTGCTCCCAATGCATGACCAGAGTGCACACAGCGGACCAAAGTCACTCTCAGAACTGTTGTTCGAAGTCGGGCTCGTTCCCCCTCGGCACAAAGGCGTTACTGTTTCTGGCCCTGACCTGCTTACATGCGTGCTTGCTTTCTACACATCTCTCCAGACTCTGGGATTACAAGAACACATGTATTTTTACATTTGGATAAATATTGCCAGAATATTATACCATTTATGCGATACTTCTCGATATTAAGCACATAGCAATATCACCTGCATAGCAGTAGTTTCACTCGCACAGTATAATTCCGAAGATATAGACTGGGAATTATTTCTCTGGAAACCCGAAACTTTAGGGAGGTGGAGTGTGCTGTAAACCACTGAGTAACAATAACCTTATCCCTTCTGTGAAGACTTTTATGTGAGAACTCGAAAAAAAAGGAAACTGATATTTTCACTCACAAATACGGATGTTCGTTTTGTAACAGGTTGCAAATCATCCTTATAATTTACAAAGTCAACTAATGTGTTTCTCATATCTAGAGAACCAGCAAACGTGTGTTCCTCCTGTCTTTCACCTGCTAGATGCACACATCACAATCGATGTCCTCTCACCTAAATAAAGACAGGAAATGTACAGAAGCAGTCAACCAGACAGTTCACATAGGAGAGAATAATGGTCCAGTGCAAACACACATCCGCATTGAATCTTCTCAAATATCCACATGATCACGAAAGTTATCCAACACATACTAAGTATTAGTTCGCTATTCGGCCATCTAGACGATAACATGGTTAAGTCAGCTACATTCCTGTACACACAAGACCTCTCCATTCGGACAGTTTCTACCGTTAACCGGGAACGTGACTCATTCCCCACCACTGGCCACCGGCACTGAAAAAATCATCCTAGGAAACCGGCAACATATATTTTATCACTGCACTTACGATTAAATATTATGATTGCAGTCTCAACTGCACGACATTCGAAAACGAGCGAAGTATAGGAAACACATCCTGCAGTCGGGCCGGCCGGAGTGGCCGAGCGGTTCTAAGCGCTACAGTCTGGAACCGCGCGACCGCAACGGTCGCAGGTTCGAATCCTGCCTCGGGCATGGATGTGTGTGATGTCCTTAGGTTAGTTAGGTTTAAGTAGTTCTAAGTTCTAGGGGACAGATGACCTCAGCAGTTAAGTCCCATAGTGCTCAGAGCCATTTGAACCATTTGAACCTGCAGACGGCTGTGGCCCTGGAAATAGGAATATCTGTACCATTCTTAGGACTTGATACACTTTCTGCATCAAATGCATATTTTCCTTATGACTGGACATAGTCATTCCCTTTGCACATGTTAGAACATACACACATAGTTTATAAACTTGATGCTCAAGGCGAATCTGTCATACATCCCCTACTATTAAGTATAATACTCCGCCAGTAGCTGATTGTGGCTATACAAAATAATACTGACCGAAAATCAGCGATCGGTAGACATTTCTCATAAGTTTTTCTTGTGAGTGGTACCACTGTGTCTTAGAAAGATATGCGTAATCGTCTTACAAATCGCCAGATGTTAAAAAACACGATCGCAACGACCATATTACTATCACAATCGGTCTTGGTTCTACAGGTGCATACAAATATCCGTGTTAAAAGCTGTACTGGCTTCATGAATCGGAGGTGTTGCATTACCTATGAATGAATTGTTTTTTTCAAAATGGTTCAAATGGCTCTGAGCACTATGGGACTTAACTTCTGAGGTCATCAGTCCCCTAGAACTTAGAACTACTTAAACCTAACTAACCTAAGGACATCACAAACATCCATGCCCGAGGCAGGATTCGAACCTGCGACCGTAGCGGTCGCGCGGTTCCAGACTGTAGCGCCTAGAACCGCTCGGCCACTCCGGCCGGCTGTTTTTTTCTGATAAATACTGCGACACTGAATACTGACAGTCATCGATGGAGTGTATATTATCAGACCAACAGTGCGGTTACTCGTAGCTGACAATGCTTCCTCGTGATAAAATCACTGAACTCAGAAAGTGATTCGACTAAGGAACGTGGTATGAGACCGGTATTTGCAACTACCTCACGCCACTGCCGCTAGATATTTGTAATGCATTCTGTCTCGATGCCATGTCAGAGGTTCTACGATATAGCCACTGGGTTAGAGGCGAAGATTGATTGAGAAGGATCAAAAACAGGAGATGGTGTGCTGACTGATGTCGTAAGAAATATAAACTAGCTTTCCAGATCTCTACTGCTACACTTTCCAGAAGAAATGATGTCTATGATTTGGCATCAAATCTTTCCATTTAACCACATACTTGCGTTGTATATGATGGCGAATCATATTTCTGGTACTCTCATATCTCGGG